>NC_057800.1:64805025-64837030 GCF_018294505.1 Triticum aestivum | reverse complement strand
GGCTTTCATCCAAAGTAAAATATAACAATGCCACAGTCGGACGTCTGAGCGACATCACAGAAAGGACTTTCATCGAAAGTAAAATATAACAATGCCATAGTCGGACGTCTGAGCGACATCACAGAAAGGGCTTTCATCGAAAGTAAAATATAACAATGCCACAGTCGGACGTCTGAGCGACATCACAGAAAGGGCTTTTATTCACAAGTAAATAATACTCATTCAATTCATGAAAATAAATGGGTTAGTCCATCCACAGGAATAATCATTTAACCGGAATTAGCACTCATACGATTCACCGGAGTCTCTGTCATCAAAACTGGCACTTGTCAGGATAAGATAATGTTGAACTTGGACATGGAATAGATGATTCAAGGAATATATGACTCTACAGAGGTTGTACAAAAATTTCCCACAGCCAACGGATTTCCGTAGTCACGAAGGACTAGTTCCGTTTACGGTATTTCGGAAGAAAACACAGCTAGCCAGTACACACCCATCCTACCTCTCGATGCTAGGAATCACCCTAGACATCGTCCCAGAAAAACTTTTGAGACGGGGAGATCACAATCTCAAATAGCATGGGATCAAATTTATATACGCGCGCTCTAAGGGGTGCCCCCCTCTCGGTCCCAACCGGAAACACCCATGCCCCCTGACCGGATGACTGGCTTTAATCCAGGGCCATGGAACCATCATCCCGGCCTCTCCTTTTTGGTGTGTACCAGGAAAGCGGTTTGCAACTACCTAAGCCGTATTCCTTGCGGAAAACATGTGGTAGTAAAGGGAAGGAAATGGGAGGAACTGGACTGATACGGTTTGATACTGTAGTCATATGGCCTGGCATAAGACTGGCATGCTACAACACTGCCATCTTACCCATCCTCATGCCAACACATGGCCATTCATACTCACATCCATCCACGTATGGATCATCGAACTCACTTACCTCATCAATGCATGGAAATAACTTCATCGGTATGCTTCTTCAACATGCCATGAGACTAACTAAAATGCAAAACATGCCAAGACACTCATCATATCAAAAGTTCAAACATGCTTGCCTGGTTCGGAGTAGTCGGAGCCTAGCTCGGTGAAGTTTGCGGTCCCGTCACCTCCTTCGGTATCTACGGTATAAAGAAAATATATGCGCTATCGTAAATACCACGAGGTGCACAAAAAGTATTCCAAAATTTTTTCAAATAAATATGATAAAAAAACTAGACAAAAATCTGAAGAGAACAGAAAAAGAATCAATCAAAAATATTATTCTGTTTAAAAGTTATAAAGGTTTTTGTCCAGGGACTCATCTGTAATGAAACAGAAAGTTCCCAGGGGCTAGCTTATAAAAACAGAAGACGTTCCAGTATTGAATACGCCAGCCCAGAGGGGAAAACGCATTTTGCCCGAAGGCGCTACCAGAAAACGTTTTACATAGAGATGACAGAGAGGCTGACGGTGGGGTCCCACTCGTCAGGTTTAAACTTTCAAATGGGGGGGACGAAGCTCGTCGGCGTCTGAGAGCCGCGGTGGTCGCCGGCGGCGATCCACGGCGAGGCAGGGGGATCGGAGGGTACCTCCATGATCAGGGCTCCTTCCCGCGTCGGTTGGTGGTGGTGGTGGTCGCCGGCGAGTACCACGTCGACGGCGAGCTTTGCTCCGGCGGACGGCGGCTCGGGTGGTCGAGGGACTCGTCGGAGAGAGCTGCGAAGGACAAATTGATGCTGGCGTTAGCTTACTGGGTACTAGAGGGAGTAACTGACGGGATTTGGGCGCCGGAGACGGCCTCACCGGAGCGAATTGTGGTGGAGGCCGAGGCGGATCGGGGCGGCCGGAGTTGGGGGAGGAGACCTCCTCGAGGTCCTCCGGGTGGCTTGGCAGAGCCTTGGTGAGGTGTGGTGATGATGCGTGCACGAGGGTGAGCTCGGGAGTCCTTTATATAGGCGGTCCGAGGCGGTGGCCGTGAACGGGGGTCTCCGGTGACGATTACGGCGGCGCAGGGCTTGGTCAGGGTAATTAGGACGTTGTGCGTCATCGTGGAGGTCCACGGTTCCGTTTTGGTGCTAATCGAGCTGGAGTTTGGTGCTTTGGGGGTGAGTTTGAGAGAACAGGGCGGCGCGGGCCCGTCGGCGGCAGGGAGCGCGTCCCGTGCTTGCCGGCCACGGTGGCGGTGCCACGGGCGTGCGCTGGCACGCATGAGGCCACGCGGAGAGCAGAGGGGCGATGGGCGGCGCGGAACGGAACGGCGTTGAGCCGCCGTTCTTGTCCCCTGTCGGCTGTAACGGGGTTTCGGCCGCCGCAAGACACGCCGGCGCGGGCGGCCAGGGGCGCCACCGACGTCGGTAAGACGCCAAGCGCGCGTGCGGGGGTGTTGGCCAGGGAGAAGAGGCTGCGCGCAACGCGCCAAGCGCACTGTCGACGCGTGAGTGAAGCTGACGGACGAAAAACAACACTGAAATCTGAATTTACTGAATTTGCAAAGGAACAGTGCAGCTCAGGTGTTCGACGGAATGTTTTTGGCCTCTGGGGATTTTTCCTTGAGCTGATTTTTGGTGGAGTGGCTACTCATTGCTCCAGTAGGCTGCCTGAATTTTGGTGGAATTTTTGGAGAAGTGTAGATATGAATTTCACCAAATTTGGCAAATCTGGTCCAAACTTATAGAGACTGAATTTTGAAAAGGGGAGGAGTGGGTCAAGATGGTTCTGGGTTGTGGATGCTAAGGACAATCCAGAGGAGTTGGTTTTAGGTCAAAACTCAAATGCAATAGGGTACTTGCTTTGAAAACCACTCAGGCTCCAAATAATTTGCAGAAATAGTTTTGAGGGAAAAATAATTAGAATAAAGTCCAAAACTTGCTTGGATGAGTTGGGACAGAGAACTTAGGTTGATTACAAGGAGGAGGGAAGGTTTTGGAGGGGTCTTATCACATGGGCAAAAATACAAAGATCATGGGTGGTTTCTAGGATATGACAATCCAAATTTTCATAGAGTTTCTTTTTAAGAGAAAAAGATTAAAACTCCCAAAATAATTTGAGGGGGAACCAACAGAGAAGAAATTTCAAAAGATCAAACACCATAGTTTTGAAGAAAAAAAATAAAATCCTTGCCAAAGAAAAGGAAGTTTTTTAAGATGAAGGATTTCTGGAAAAGAAATTTTTAAATGCCCTCAAAAAGAATTCAACAAAGTTTTTGATGAAAACCAATTAAAAAATTTGGGAGTGTCACAACACCTACCCCCTTAGGAAAAATCTCGTCCCCGAGATTTCAGCTGATCCTTAAATAAGTGTGGATGCTCTGTCCGAAGAAAATCCTCCTTTTCCCAAGTTGCTTCACTTTCGGTGTGATTGCTCCACTGAACTCTGAAAAATTTGATGGTTTTCTGTCGGGTCCTCCTTTAAGACTCCTCTAATATTTTTACTGGGCATTCCCGATAAGTGAGGTCTGGTTGCACGTCAATGTTCTCATGGGATACTTGCTTCTCTGGTTTGCTTACGCACTTCCTCAATTGAGAGACGTGGAATACGTCGTGAATGTCGGACAAGTCTTTGGGTAAGTCTAGCTGGTAGGCTACAGTGCCTCTTCATGCCACTATGCAGAATGGTCCAATGAATCTTGGTGCTAGCTTCCCTTTAATCTTAAACCGTTGCAGTCCCCTCATAGGTGATACTCGTAGGTACACAAATTCACCGGGTTTAAAATTGACCCCACGATGTTTCTGATCGTAATAACTCTTCTGTCGGCTTTGAGCGGTCTTGAGTCGGTCCCTGATTAGCTTGACTTTTTCCTCGGCTTCTTTGAGCATGTCTGGGCCAAAGATACGGCTGTCTCCGGTCTTTGACCAATTTAGCGGGGTACGACACCTCCGTCCGTATAGGGCTTCAAAAGGTGCCATTCGCAGGCTGGCCTGGTAGCTGTTGTTGTATGCGAACTCGGCATATGGCAGACTTTCTTCCCAACTGGTTCCATAGGTGAGGACACATGCTCTTAGCATGTCTTCTAAAATTTGGTTTACGCGTTCAGTCTGTCCATCAGTCTGGGGATGGTAGGCTGTACTGAAGGCCAATTGAGTTCCCAGAGCCTGTTGTAAATGATCCCAGAATTTCGAGACAAATTGAGTGCCTCGGTCAGATATTATAGTCTTCGAGACTCCATGCAGACAAACTATACGGGAGAGATAAATCCTGGCAAGCTTCTGAGTGTTGTAGGTTGTCTTCACTGGATAAAATGTGACACCTTGGTTAATCTATCGGTGATGACCCATATGGCATCATTCCCGTGTCGTGACCGAGGTAGTCCGACAATAAAATCCATCCCTATTTCATCCCATTTCCATTCAGGTATTTTGTTTGGTTGCAGTAGTCTGGCTGGTTTTTGATGCTCAACTTTTATGCGTTGACAAGAATCGCAACATGCAACGAATGTGGCTATGTCCCTCTTCATACCGTGCCACCAAAATCTTTCCTGAATACCCTTATACATTTTGGTTCCTCCAGGGTGGATTGAATATGGAGTGGTGTGGGCTTCAGCTAGGATTTGCTGTTTGAGGTCTTCTATGTTTGGCACACAGAGTCTGTCTTTGTACCGTAATATTCCATCATCGCCTATGATGAACTCCGAGGCCTTGCCTATACTCACCTTTCTTTTAATTCCTTCAATACTGGGGTGACCGGGCTGAGCTTCTTTAATTCTCTCCACAAGGTCGGGCTTTATTTCCAAGTTTGATATGGTGCCTTCCGTGATCATTGACAAGTTGAGTTTGGCAAATTCTTGTTGGAATTCAGGCCTTAAGCTTTGCAGACTATTTTCGTCAGAGCTGGGGTTCCGACTAAGAGCATCAGCCACTACATTTGCTTTTCCTGGATGATAGTGGATACCAACATCATAATCCTTTACCAATTCCAACCAGTGTCGTTGCCGTAAGTTAAGTTCTGGCTGAGTGAAAATATATTTAAGACTCTTATGGTCCGTGTAAATTTCACATCGATTCCCAAGCAAGAAATGCCTCCATTCCTTAAGTGCATGAATAACTTCTGCCATTTCTAAGTCATGAGTGGGATAGTTTTCCTCATGCTTGCGGAGTTGTCGTGAAGCGTATGCGACAACCTTGCCTTCTTGCATCAACACGCATCCGAGACCCTTTCTAGACGCATCACAATACACTTCAAAATTCTTGTGTATGTCGGGTACAATTAATACCGGTGCTGTAGTTAATTTCCGTTTTAATTCCTGGAAACTTTTTTCGCAGGCTTCTGTCCATTCAAACTTCTTGTCTTTCTTGAGTAACTGCGTCATTGGCTTGGCTAGGGTGGAGAATCCTTCAATAAATCTGCGGTAATATCCTACCATTCCCAAGAAACTTCGTACGTCCGTTACGCTGGCTGGTGCCTTCCAGTCAAGTATGGCCCTGACTTTCTCCGGGTCCACTGCGATACCGTCTTGGGTCAGCACGTGGCCTAGAAAGCCTACTTGCCTTAGCCAAAATTCGCACTTGCTGAACTTGGCATACAATTGATGTTTCCTGAGTTTTCCTAACACAATCCTGAGATGTTCCACGTGCTCTTCTGGTGTCCTGGAGTATACTAGAATATCGTCGATGAATACCACAACGAACTTGTCCATATACTTCATAAATACTTTGTTCATGAGGTGAACAAAATATGCAGGGGCATTAGTTAGCCCAAAAGACATAACTGTGAACTCATATAGTCCATATCTGGAGGTGAAGGCTATTTTGGGGATATCTTCTGTTCATACTTTTAATTGATGATATCCTGACCTTAAGTCAATCTTTGAGAATACCTTGGCCTGAGCGAGCTGATCAAATAAATCATTTATTCGTGGCATCGGGTATTTGTTCTTGACTGTGACCATGTTAAGTGCTCGGTAGTCTATGCACAATCTCAGTGTTCCATCTTTCTTTTTGGCAAATAAAATTGGTGATCCCCAAGGTGAAGAGCTGGCTCGAATGTATCCCTTGTCCAGTAATTCCTTTATTTGTTTCTTCAACTCAATCAACTCGGATGATGCCATTCTGTATGGTTTCTTGTATATGGGGGTGGTTCCTGGTGCTAGCTCAATGCTGAATTCTATTTCTCGGTCTGGTGGCATGCCCGGTAGTTCTTTGGGAAATACATCTGGAAATTCACATACCACTGGAACCTTGCTTAACTCAGAAACATCCACCTTATTCAATCTCGGCTGCCGGGGTATTTTTCTTTCCTTGGATGATACTTCTATTGTCTTCCCGTGGTGATGCGTGAGAATTACGGTCCGGTTGAAACAGTCAATAAAACCTTTGTTGGTGGCTAACCAGTCCATCCCTAGGATGACATCCAGTCCTTTGTTTTCCAACACAATAAGATTGGCGTAAAATTTCAATCCTTTGAACTCAATAACCACATTCTGACAGTAACTCTGAGTAACTTGCTGAATCCCAGGGGACTTGATGATCATGGATTTTTCCAAGGGAAACATCGAAAAATTATTTTGCAAAGCAAAACTTTTCGAAATGAATGAGTGAGAAGCTCCAGAATCAAACAAAACCGTTGCAGGTATTGTGTTGACAGGAAACATACCGAGTACGATATCCGGAGCGTTTTGTGCTTCTTCTTTGGTCACGTGGTTAAGATGACCCTTCCTGTGGTTGTTGTTGGGGTTGAAATTGTTGCGCTTGGGCGCCGAATTATTTCCACCATTGTTTGGCTTTGGGGTCGAGTTCCTTGGCTTGGGGCACTGTTTGGCGTAGTGCCCTTCTTCTCCATAAGCGTAGCAAGTAACGCCTGGGCGATATATGAACTCTTTGTCCCTTGCATGGTAATTCTTGGTTGGGCGAGAGAAGTTTGTCGTAGGTTTGTGTGTCCCACCTTTCTGAAAATCTGTCCTGCTTCGGTGGTTGCGTGCAAGAGTAGTCTGGTCTCTTTTTCGCTTACGTAAATATTCCAAGCTACGTATCTCATTTTCCAGAGTAATAGCTTTGTCCACTAGTGTCTTAAAATCTGGAAAAGTGTGAACGACCAGTTGGCATTTAAGCGCGGGCGCCAGACCGTCAAGGAATTTCTCCATCTTCTTGCTTTCAGTCATACGTTCTTCATTGGCGTAGCGGGACAATAGAGTAAATTGACTGTTGTATTCTGACACTGTCAGGTTCCTTTGTTTGAGGTCATCAAATTCTCTCTTCTTGATTTTCATAATACTCTTGGGAATGTGTGCACCACGGAAACCTTCCTTGAAATCATCCCAGGTGATATCATTTTCGTTGGGGTGCATGTGCAGAAAATTCTCCCACCATGATGCAGCTGCTCCTGTGAGATAGTGCGGAGCATATAATACTTTCTCGAGATCTGAACATTTTGCAATAATCAATTTTCTCTCCATATCTCGAAGCCAATCCTCGGCTTCAAGAGGTTTGTCAGTATGAGAAAATGTTTGGGGGCGTGTCTTCTGTAGCTCAGATAACTTAGAATGCTGCTGATACTGTCCATGGTGATTTCCCATGTTGATGACTTGGTTCATCATTTCCCGGTGTTGTTGCTGACTCTGCTCATAAAGGCGGCACATTTGTGAAAGTGCCGATTCACTGCCCTGTTGGCTTGACTGTCCCTGAGTGAACTCGTTGCTTGGTTGTGTATCATAATTTTCCTCTGGTGGAGTTGGCATGGAGCGAGTCCAAGGACGAGACATTTTTCACTCTGGGATATATTTTGTAAAATCCATAAGAAAAGCGAAAAGAGTCACAAAAATGATTCCATAAATGCATAAAGCTGGCAAATATAAATTAAATAACCAAGCTTACTCAAGAAAAACAAATCGATTTGCACACGGGGAAGGACTGCTCATTACATATCTTACACGCGAGCGGTAATTATACAATACGTCACTCAGGACATGCGTACATAATCCTGACATGTTATTTAGGCTAGTGCACTTCTCCAGATCTTACATGATGCGCAAACAAGCTACTTCTCACAACCTATGTACATATAAACATATCATACAAAGCAGTACATGCATGGCGGCTAAGCGCACTCAGGCGGAGATGTTGACGACCTCCTTTGCCCTGCCGAGGGTGAGGCGTAGCGAGGCTGGAGACTCGACTTCCTCCTCGCTAATAGGCTCCATACGTGTAGTGTTGCGCTGAGTGGATGGAGCGGGTGCCAGGGGTGGAGCAACACGAATAGGAGTGGGCGCGCAGGGTGGTGCAGTGCACGCTGGAGTGGGCGCAATAACTTGGTTGAACTCTTCGGAGGTAGGCAGGCGACGAGTAGGGGCATAAGATGCTGAGGACGAGACCCAAGTCAGTGGCGGTGCGGTGGGTAGGAGCTCCCTCCTCTTGGCAGCACAACCATGAACTGAGTCCATGCGGGCAGCCACGAAGTCGTCCACCAGGTTGTCGAAGGCTGCTTCCAGGGCCCGGAGATACTCAATAAGCATCTCAAAAGCCTCGTCTCGTTCTCCTCTGGGGCAGGAGAAAGCGTAGTGACAGGTGTAAGGCACATGGCATGGGAGATAACGGTAACGACGAGTCTTCATCACGGGGAGGACATCCCTGAGACGAGCTATCGCCTCGCGGGCTGCCATCTGCATAGCATGCTTCTCCGTAGGCATGGCTCTTCCCAAGAACCGGAAGCGGCGTAACTCACCACGCCCTCCCTTGAACTGCACCGCGACTTGGTGCATGGTCAGACTGTCGTTGACTCGGTGCTGGCAGAGTGTGAAGACTGGGCGCACAGATGGCCCCATCGCGACCTGAACGATGAAGGAAAGAAGCTTGACGAACCCATCGGGCACGTTGGCGAAGGTCTGAGACTCACAGCTGTTGTCGGCCATCTACAAAAGTAGGCAAAAATTCTGCATGGTCAGAACATAAATTTATGTTGACTGACAGAAAATGACTACAATCAAGAAAATAAGAAAAGGCTCAAACATGCTAATAACTAATTAGCGATCGCTCCTAGTGGCTTCCTACAGTCAGCCTGGCTCTGGTACCAAGCTTGTCACGACCGGTTTTCCAATAAAATATTTATTGAGAAACCAATCTTTTGAGTCCAGTATGAGAAAAATTCTCCTTACCGGTAGACCAATTCTTGATACAATAAGCCAGTAGCATAAACTATATTACAGGGTCGAGTTACGGCAGCTCAACCAAATTATTACAAGCACGCCAATAAATATACATAATGGCGGACATGACACAGTGGTGTGGAGGCATACTACTGACTCGAGGATAGGGCGGTGGTGGAAAAACACAGCGGGGAGTGAGATACATGACTCTAAAACTGGCATCTCATCAAGCGTCGAGGTGAGGCTCGATGAATTTATTTGGTAGCGGAAGCGGATATAATATAGTGACCAAATCCAGGGTCGCACGAGACTGACTGGGATTCCTCTAGGCGTCGGACTCGCTATCGAACTCTTCATCCATGAGATCGCCTTCGTCAGCATCTGGCCAAATCAACAAGCCAGTGAGTACTTTGAAAGTACTCGCAAGACAGTTCGGACATGAGATATAACAAATGCAGGCATGAATGCGTCACGATTAATTCACCAATGTATATTCAAAAATTAGCATAGCGAAGTAAGTAAAAGGGAAACGGCGGTAGTCCGCCTGAAGTCCCAACAAAACATAAATAAAAACCGATCGGGTGTCTG
Source organism: Triticum aestivum (assembly GCF_018294505.1). Lineage (NCBI taxonomy): Eukaryota > Viridiplantae > Streptophyta > Magnoliopsida > Poales > Poaceae > Triticum > Triticum aestivum. Next base: position 64,827,381 of record NC_057800.1, on the reverse strand, counting down.
AAGCAACGCCTCGAAAGGTGAACAAATAAAAATAAGGAAATGATGCCACAGTCGGACGTCTGAGCGACATCGCAGAAAGGGCTTTAAAGCAAATGCCACAGTCGGACGTCTGAGCGACATCACATAAAGGGCTTTAAAAGAAATGCCACAGTCGGATGTCTAAGCGACATCACAGAAAGGGCTTTCATCGAAAGTAAAATATAACAATGCCACAGTCGGACGTCTGAGCGACATCACAGAACGGGCTTTCATCGAAAGTAAAATATAACAATGCCACAGTCGGACGTCTGAGCGACATCACAGAAAGGGCTTTCATCGAAATAAAATATAACAATGCCATAGTCGGACGTCTGAGCGACATCACAGAAAGGGCTTTCATCGAAAGTAAAATATAACAATGCCACAGTCGGACGTCTGAGCGACATTGCAGAAAGGGCTTTTATTCACAAGTAAATAATACTCATTCAATTCATGAAAATAAACGGGTTAGTCCATCCACAGGAATAATCATTTAACCGGAATTAGCACTCATACGATTCACCGGAGTCTCTGTCATCAAAACTGGCACTTGTCAGGATAAGATAATGTTGAACTTGGACATGGAATAGATGATTCAAGGAATATATGACTCTGCAGAGGTTGTACAAAAATTTCCCACAGCCAACGGATTTCCGTAGTCACGAAGGACTAGTTCCGTTTACGGTATTTCGGAAGAAAACACAGCTAGCCAGTACACACCCATCCTACCTCTCGATGCTAGGAATCACCCTAGACATCGTCCAAGAAAAACTTTTGAGACAGGGAGATCACAATCTCGAATAGCATGGGATCAAATTTATATACGCGCGCTCTAAGGGGTGCCCCCCTCTCGGTCCCAACCGGAAACACCCATGCCCCCTGACCGGATGACTGGCTTTAATCCAGGGCCATGGAACCATCATCCTGGCCTCTCCTTTTTGGTGTGTACCAGGAAAGCAGTTTGCAACTTACTAAGCCGTATTCCTTGCGGAAAACATGTGGTAGTACAGGGAAGGAAATGGGAGGAACTGGACTGATACGGTTTGATACTGTAGTCATATGGCCTGGCATAAGACTGGCACGCTACAACACTGCCATCTTACCCATCCTCATGCCAACACATGGCCATTCATACTCACATCCATCCACGTATGGATCATCGAACTCACTTACCTCATCAATGCATGGAAATAACTTCATCGGTATGCTCTTCAACATGCCATGAGACTAACTAAAATGCAAAACATGCCAAGACACTCATCATATCAAAAGTTCAAACATGCTTGCCTGGTTCGGAGTAGTCGGAGCCTAGCTCGGTGAAGTTTGCGGTCCCGTCACCTCCTTCGATATCTACGGTATAAAGAAAATATATGCGCTATCGTAAATACCACGAGGTGCACAAAAAGTATTCCAAAAAATTTTCAAATAAATATGATAAAAAAACTAGACAAAAATCTGAAGAGAACAGAAAAAGAATCAATCAAAAATATTATTCTGTTTAAAAGTTATAAAGGTTTTTGTCCAGGGACTCATCTGTAATGAAACAGAAAGTTCCCAGGGGCTAGCTTATAAAAACAGAAGACGTTCCAGTATTGAATACGCCAGCCCAGAGGGGAAAACGCATTTTGCCCGAAGGCGCTACCAGAAAACGTTTCACATAGAGATGACAGAGAGGCTGACGGTGGGGTCCCACTCGTCAGGTTTAAACTTTCAAATGGGGGGGACGAAGCTCGTCGGCGTCCGAGAGCCGCGGTGGTCGCCGGCGGCGATCCACGGCGAGGCAGGGGGATCGGAGGGTACCTCCATGATCAGGGCTCCTTCCCGCGTCGGTTGGTGGTGGTGGTGGTCGTCGGCGAGTACCACGTCGACGGCGAGCTTTGCTCCGGTTGACGGCGGCTCGGGTGGTCGAGGGACTCGTCGGAGAGAGCTGCGAAGGACAAATTGATGCTGGCGTTAGCTTACTGGGTACTAGAGGGAGTAACTGACGGGATTTGGGCGCCGGAGAGGGCCTCACCGGAGCGAATCATGGTGGAGGCCGAGGCGGATCGGGGCGGCCGGAGTTGGGGGAGGAGACCTCCTCAAGGTCCTCTGGGTGGCTTGGCAGAGCCTTGGTGAGGTGTGGTGATGATGCGTGCACGAGGGTGAGCTCGGGAGTCCTTTATATAGGCGGTCCGAGGCGGTGGCCGTGAACGGGGGTCTCCGGTGACGATTACGGTGGCGCAGGGCTTGGTCGGGGTAATTAGGACGTTGTGCGTCATCGTGGAGGTCCACGGTTCCGTTTTGGTGCTAATCGAGCTGGAGTTTGGTGCTTTGGGGGTGAGTTCGACAGAACGGGGCGGCGCGGGCCCGTCGGCGGCAGGGAGCGCGTCCCGTGCTTGCCGGCCATGGTGGCGGTGCCACGGGCGTGCGCTGGCACGCATGAGGCCACGCGGAGAGCAGAGGGGCGATGGGCGGCGCGGAGCGGCGTTGAGCCGCCGTTCTTGTCCCCTGTCGGCTGTAACGGGGTTTCGGCCGCTGCAAGACACGCCGGCGCGGGCGGCCAGGGGCGACACCGACGTCGGGAAGACGCCAAGCGCGCGTGCGGGGGTGCTGGTCAGGGAGAAGAGGCCGCGCGCAACGCGCCAAGCGCACTGTCGACGCGTGAGTGAAGCTGACGGACGAAAAACAACACTGAAATCTGAATTTACTGAATTTGCAAAGGAACAGTGTAGCTCAGGTGTTCGACGGAATGTTTTTGGACTCTGGGGATTTTTCCTTGAGCTGATTTTTGGTGGAGTGGCTACTCATTGCTCCAGTAGGCTGCCTGAATTTTGGTGGAATTTTTGGATAAGTGTAGATATGAATTTCACCAAATTTGGCAAATCTGGTCCAAACTTACACAGACTGAATTTTGAAAAGGGGAGGAGTGGGTCAAGATGGTTCTAGGTTGTGGATGCTAAGGACAATCCATAGGAGTTGGTTTTAGGTCAAAACTCAAATGCAATAGGGTACTTGCTTTGAAAACCACTCAGGCTCCAAATAATTTGCAGAAATGGTTTTGAGGGAAAAATAATTAGAATAAAATCCAAAACTTGCTTGGATGAGTTGGGACAGAGAACTTAGGTTGATTACAAGGAGGAGGGAAGGTTTTGGAGGGGTCTTATCACATGGGCAAAAATACAAAGATCATGGGTGGTTTCTAGGATATGAAAATCCAAATTTTCATAGAGTTTCTTTTTAAGAGAAAAAGATTAAAACTCCCAAAATAATTTGAGGGGGAACCAATAGAGAAGAAATTTCAAAAGATCAAACACCATAGTTTTGAAGAAAAAAATAAAATCCTTGCCAAAGAAAAGGAAGTTTTTTAAGATGAAGGATTTCTGGAAAAGAAATTTTTAAATGCCCTCAAAAAGAATTCAACAAAGTTTTTGATGAAAACCAATTAAATTTTTTGGGAGTGTCACAATAAGGGAGCGGCATCAGCCCAGACCTTGCCTTTGCTTTCTCCGGTTGCTGCTCAGATCCCCTTTCTTGCGCCTCCCCTTTCTGCCTCCAAATCTCCAGATCTACTCCGGCCGCGCGACCTAGGAAGCCATGGTTGCTCGCCAGCCTCCGGCCGAAGCTTGGTACTCTCCTGCTCTGGACCCGCCGAATGTGTCCAAGGCTAGCCTTGCCCGGCTGTGCCGGATGGCGGAGGCGCAGGGCATCGACGGGACGGAGGTGTTCAAGGCCGGCACCGCCACCTCTAAGGGCCGGGGGAGCACCTTTTATCCTCTCTTTGTAAGCTCCATTGTTGCGGGTCTGATGCCTCCCTTCTCCGAGTTCTTCTTCTCTATCCTCCGCCATTATAACTTGCAGGATCTGCATCTCCACCCCAACTCTGTCCTTCTCCTGGCGATCTTTGCTTACTACTGCAAGGCCCACATAGGGGTGCAGCCTTCGGTGGCCTTGCTGCGCCACTACTTCTCCCTCCGGGTCTCCTGCGGTCTTCCTTCCGCGTGCGTGAGCTTCGTCGCGTATGGAAGCACCATTGCCATCTCGAGTCCCGGGAAGAGGGCTGAGGGCTTCAGGAGCAAGTGGGTCTTGGTAGATGCCGGGCGCATTCACCCTCGGCTGATCTTGCCCGTGGAGCAGCCCGTGAGCTCCAGCGACTGGTGCCGGGAGGAGCTCACGGATCCCCGCGCGAAACTGGTGTTGGAGAAGATGGACGCGGACTTGAGGCCGGCCTGCATGACGGCGGCGAAGTTGACTGGTGCGTCACTGCTGAAGGAGTTCCTGGAGTACCAGCTGGCTCCACTCCGGCGGTACTCTTCTCCAATGTGGAGGCCTCATTCGAGCCTGAGGCTGTGGACGAAGAGGATGTGACCGCGGTTCTTCAATCTCTGGTTGGGGGCGAGGTGGCAAGGTTGAAGGGCGCTCCCAAGCCCTTGTTCCTTCGCAACGACTGGAAGCGGGTGGTGGAGTCCATGCCCGTTTCAACGGGGACGGGCTCGTGCCCGTGGCGGCCTCCGAAGGACCGGTGGATGTGCCCTTCGGCGACTCCAGCGAGGAGGAGGACGAAGAGCAGCAGGGAGAGGGGCCCGATTCTGGGGCGACCGATGGAGAGTCGAGGGCTCCCCTCCCTCGGCGCTCGCCCCGACTCTCCGCCTTTCGCCGAGCGATGATGATGATGATGATGACATGCTGGGTAGCGGGAGCTCGCCCCCGATCCCGAAGAAGGACAGGACCGGGCTGATCTCCCGCGGGTCTGCCCCTACCCCGAGGCAGTCCGCAGTCGCGCCTTCTGCTTCCAAGGTCGACCCTTCCAGCTGGCTGTTTGGCTTGAAGTTGGGCCGGAGGCTGCCCGAGCTCACCGGCGATGACCCATAAGCGCTTGATCCTTGTTCTTTTGTTTCTCGTTCCGCCGACGAGGCTTGATGATTGCTTCTCTTGAATAGGCTGGCGCCCATGGCGAAGAAGCCGAAGGGGGCTCCTGAGGCTCCATCCGCGGCAGCGCCTCCGCCTGTGGTGGGGGGCGACCGCGGCACGCGGGCTTCTCCTTCCCGGTCGCCCTTGGGAGGCCTGGCCATGCTGGTGGGGGCGAGCTCAGCCCCCATGGCCCAAGTGATTCCTGAAGTGCCCTCGTCTGGCGCCGCTGCTACGGCTGTGGAGGCGCAGCGGACTCCGCTTCGGGACACGGCGGCCTCGCCGCCGCTACCTTCTCATCCCGTTCTACTGACCGTTGCTTCCCCAACTCCTCCTGTTGTCTTGGAGCGCACCGATGTTTCTCCGCCTTCTTCTTCCATCCTGGAGCATGCCGTTGCTGAGCTGGACCGGCTGCGGCAGGATCTTCTCGGCGCCGACCCTCGCCTGGTGGCCGGGCGCCTGGAGCTGGCTTCAGGGTGGATTCGCTCTGATGCTTCGGTCCGGGCGGTGTTGGTTCAGGCCTCGACCGCCTGTGACGAGGAGAGGCGGGCCATCCTCGAGGCGAAGGCTGCTCGGGACGCAGCCCTGGGGGAAGTGGTCGAAGTCCGCGATCGTTTCAAGGCGTTGGAGGACGAGCTGCAAGGCCTGCGAGGCCAACTTGCGGAGGAGGTCCGCCTTCGCCGAGAGCAGGAGAAGGGGGCGAAGGCGCGTGAGGCGGCGCTCGAGGACCGGGAGGCCAAGCTCAAGAAGCGCCGCGACCACCTAGGCGCGTTGAAGAAGGAGCTGGAGGTGACGAAGGTTGAGCTAGACGCCAAGGCCCGGGTCCTCGCCGAGGATCGTGTGGCCTTCGCGGACATGGAGAAAGATGCCCGCGCTTCGCTGAAGATGCTTTACGAGAGCGGCTTGGACAGCCCGCTAGCCGGTGACGGGGACGGCCCCGCCAAGCTGCTTCCCTTCCTGGTTAAGGCTCTTAGGGATGTCGCCCTTGGCATCGGCCCCGCGGCCGAGGCCGAGGCGCGCGTCCTGTCTTCTGCTGCGCTGACGCGGGTCTTCGCCCACATCTACCTTCGCGATCCCCACACCGATCTCGACGGCCTGCTGGAACCGGTGAGCGGCGAGGGTGCTGCCGCCGCTGTCGAAGCCGTGAAGGGGCGCGTGGAGGCGCTGCTGGGGAGGTTCCTGGCCTTCAGCACCAAGCCAAAGCAAGGCGCTGCGGACCCTGTCGTTCCATGAGGCGAAGCCGCCGCCGACAAGTGACTCCGTTCCATCCCTGCTCTTCTTTCAGTTCCTGCACATGCATCACGCCTCGGGGAGGCATTTAAACTTGTGTTTGGTACTAAGACGGCAGTATGGGTTGTAATATTTGCTTTTAAATTCCTTGGATTTTATGCTTTTCTTCCCTACTTGCTTGTGTTCTACGCCGGCAGAGCCCGGCCCCGCGCGTGCCTCACCCAGCATTAGCCCCGACCGGAAACCAGGACAGAACCAAAGGAGTGAGGGGCTACATGACAAGTTAGGCTCCTGAGTCGCGATGCTCAGGAGTCCCCCTTGGCGCGCGAACAACAAGTAGGGAAGCGTGATGTAGGTGTATCTTCCGTTCTACGTCTGCAGAGCCCGACTCCGCGCGTACCACACACAGCATAGCCTTTCGGAACTAAGGAGTGAGGGGCTACGAAGCCAGTTAGGCTCCTGAGTCGCGATGCTCAGGAGTCCCCCTTGACGCGTGAACAGCGGGTGATGAGGTGAACTGCAAGCGGGGCTACCTTTCTCCGTCTGCAAAGCCCAGCCCCGCGCGTACCTCACCCAGCATAGCCTTTCAGAACTAAGGAGTGAGGGGCTACGGGACCAGTTAGGCCCCTGAGTCGCGATGCTCAGGGGTTCCCCTTGACGCGCAAATGGCCTTCATACCTTGGCTCCGCTCGAGGAGAGACGCGCGACGAACCAGGCCCGAGAGGCCTGGCTGGGCGGCGTACGTCTGGGCATGACCCAGTCGTAGCCCCTGTGCCTAGCCCCCTCGTGCGACACTCCCGAGGGGAGGCGTTGCGATGAGGCCAGCCACTGAGCTCTGGGCTCCCTGAGGTTAACGCAGCCCGGAGGCCACCCTCAGTTTTTTATCACCAGCACGGAGCATAGCGCTTCCATATGTGTACGGGCATAGCCGCTCCTCGGCAGTGTCGTCAGCCAGCGCGGAGCATGGTGCTTCCACTGGTACGTGGGAGGGGGCTCCCCTCCGGGAGGAGCCCCCGGGGCGTGTACAGCCCCGCCCTGACACGTGGCTGGCACGGTAGAGATAGGTGAGGTGTATCTGGGCACCCGTGAGCCAGCGCGGGACTCACGAGGCCCTACCTCTGGGCGGGTTGCGCCCGGCACTGGGCCGTATCTTGAGATGTGGCCCTGCAAAATTTGGTTAGATGCCGGTACTCTACGTCCTCAGGTCCCGGCCCTCGAGCTTGTCTCAGCCGTCGCTGGTATGCCAGGTCGCGATGCCGTGGACAAGGCCAGAGGGTGAGGGCTGGAGAGCCAGTAAGAGCCCTGAGTCACGATGCTCAGGCACCCCCCCTTTAACGTGCAAGTAGTCGACATGGAGAAGAAGGGTTGCCGCGAACGGGCATCAGGCGATCAAGCGCGATAGGCGAATGCATAGTTGGAAATAAACGCGATGGAGATACACGCCGCTGGGCCTAGCCCCATCGGCTTGGGGATGATGCAGCCTGAGGGGCACCCCCAATCAAGGCAAACTAACGACCGAAAGATAAAAGCAGATACATGCCGCAGGGACGGACCCACGTGGCCTGGGAGTGATGCAACCCTGGGAGGGCGCTCCCAGCTGGGAATGAGGCTTGGAAGATGTCACCTGAGGATGTCGTCGGCGAAGTGGCGTTGGTGCAGCAGGCTCGGTGGGTTGCGAAAGCCGATCCTCACGAGCCCCCAGGCCCCGGGGCCTCGGGAGGCTCCGGAGGCACGGGTGGCTCCTTGCGAGCTGTCTTCATCTCCGCCAGGGCCGCGGAACGCCTGTCTTCCTGAGCCTCCATGATGCCCCTCATGAGGCGCTGGTACGCCGCAGCCATGCTCAGCAGGCCGTAAGGCATGTGAACATAGCTGTGGGGTGGACCTCCGCAGCGCCCCACTCGCGAGGGCCAGAGACGCTCTGTCGTGGCGATCTGATTGAGCCCTGGTACGTCGACGCAGACGCGCAGCCCACCATCCTCGCCTGGATGTGGGGCCACAGCTGGTGGACGACGGCAACCTCTCATGATCCTCGACTCCTGTAGTTCTTGAATGGCCTTGTTGACGAACTCCTGCTGGTCGGACCCTCCTTGCTTGGCTCCTTCTCGAGGGAAACGTGCTTCGAAGCACGCCTCCACATGGTGCCCAAGCGCCTCCCTCGTGACCCTGGCTAGGTCGGTGGCCCTCCAGGTGAGAGCCCCCGAGCCCTGCCTGAGGAGGGCGTCGGGCACGCTTTCCTATGCGATGGAAGGAGGGTCCTCCCGGGCAGACATGGGCCCAGAAGGGCCTGCCTCCTGAGGGGCTGAGCCTGGCGACATCTTCTTCTTCTTGGGGGTGGTCTCAGGAAGCCTCCTGCTTCCACGATCTGGGTCTTCTAGCGACGCGGCCTGAAAGGCTCGCTCCAGGGAACACACTGCATCCCTTTCTTCACAGGGCACCGTGATGACGCCGCCACTCCCTGGCATCTTGAGGACGTTGTAGCCGTGGTGAGTCACGGCCATGAATTTGGCCAGCGCTGGGTACCCGAGGATGGCGTTGTACAGCAGGCGGATGTGGGCAACGTCGAAGTCGATGAGCTCGGTGCGATAGTTGTTGCGGGCCTCGAAGGTGACAGGGAGGCGGACCTGCCCGATCGGGACCGTGGAACCGTCGGTGACTCTGGAGAAAGGCTTGGTTGGCTGAAGTTGATCATAGGGCACTTGGAGGTTGTTGAAGGTTTCTACGGACAGGACATTGAGCCCTGCCCCTCCGTCGATGAGGGTCTTGGTGACCAGCACGTTGCTGATGACTGGGGAGCAAAGCATCGGGAGGACTCCGGCTGTGGCCGAGCACTTGAGCTGGTCTGCTGAGCTGAACGTGATGGCGCACGCCGACCACCTGAGGGGGCGCGTTGCTTCGAGCTTGGGGAGAACTGCATTCACTTCGCGGGCAAACTGCTTGAAGATACGTTGAGAGGCTGGGGCTTGAGCTCCGCCTAGGATGCAGGCGATTGCACGCGGCTCTTGGAAGCCCCCAGCCCCCTCGTCTTGATGGCGGTCTTCGTTCCTCCTTGGTGGAGGCGGCAGCGGAGGTAGGCCTACGTTGCCATGAGGGCGATCCTCACGAGGCTGATCCCTCCAGTCCCCCTCGCGAGGTAGGTCCCACCAGCGGTCCTCGCGAGGTTGGTCGCGCCACCCCTGGCGCGGGCCGCGATCTTCCCAGCATCCTGGGTTTCTTCCTCCTCCTCGGTCATAGCCCCGGTCAGCACGGTCAGGGCGACGGCCGATCCTTCCTTCTCGCATGGCGCAGAGCTCTTGACATTCGTTGGTGTTGTGGGTGTGGAGGTCGTGGTACACATAGTGCCGGCTGCCTCTGGAGGAGTCGGGCAGATCCTTGCCGCGCTTGGTGTCTGGTTCGGCTGCGAGTACGGCAGCCCCCTTGCGCTTCACATCCTTGGCCTTGGGCTTCTTCTCTTCTGGGTCCGCGGCAGGCGTCTCGAGGAGGGAGAGGCGTCCCTCCTCAGCCCTGGCGCACCTGTTCGCCAAGTTGAATAGCTCCAGGGAGGTGCAGAGGTCTTCATGCATCGCCAGCTCCTCCTTCATCTTGACATCGCGCACGCCATCGGAGAAGGCCGAGATGATGGCCTCCTCGGACACCTTGGGGATCTTGAGGCGCGCGCTGTTGAAGCGCTAGATGTACTTTTGCAGGGTCTCTCCGGGTTGTTGCTTGACGCGGCGCATGTCGCTCATGGCAGGTGGCCGGTCGCGAGTACCTTGGAAGTTGGCGATGAAGCGGGTGCGCATCTGGTCCCAGGAGGAGATCGTGCCTAGAGCCAGATTCAGGATCCAGGTGCGAGCTCCTTCCTTGAGCACCATGAGGAACCAGTTCGCCATGACCTTCTCGTCCCCGCTGGCAGCCTCGATGCCCAGCTCATAGAGCTGGAGGAACTCCGCGGGATTAGTTGTGCCGTCGTAGCGAGGAGGCAGGTCCGGCTTGAACTTGCCGGGCCACGCGACGCTACGCAGCTCGGTGGTGTAGGCGAGGCAGCCCGCGGTGGCCACGAAAGGCTTCGGCTGGTGGAGAGCTTGGTCTTGAGGGCCCCCCACGCGCTGCAGCTAGGAGCAGAGCGGGGTCTTGGCATGCTGGAGCTGGATCAGGGAGCGCCGGGCAGCTCCTTGCGGGCGAGGGACTTCTTGGCAGCTCCGTTCTGGCTGCGCCGGCACCTGACGGAGCGGGTTCCGCCCAGGGGCCACACGCCTTGGAGCCATGGCGTCTTCTTGGAGAGGAGGCAGCTGGTACGCCCCCGGAGCTTCATTGCCCGCGCGGGGCGGAGTGCGGCGCAGCGGAGCGGACGACGCAGGAGAGCCCCCTGCGGCGCGGACGAGCTCGGCGACGCGGTCGAGCCACTCCTCGTAGACATCGTCGACGGGGCGGTAGCGCAGGAGTTCGTTTGCTGCGATGAGCGTAGCTCGAGCCTCCAAGGGTGCGCGGAGCGCGCGGGGCGAAGAGCCGGCTGGGGCGAGCGATGGAGTAGCGGTGCGGCCGTCTTGCCGCACGGACGGGTACTGAGACGACGCTTGCTGCTCGCCCCCCGCCGGGCCGGTGGCGGCATTGATGGCTGGCGACGGGGAACGACGAGGACGCCCACCAACGGGGGCCGTCTGGGCGACGCGAGAAGCGATGGCGGCCCGGCGCTCAGCGCGGGCCCGACGAGCGTCAGACATGGATGCGACGGTCGGAGGAGAGCGGAGTGGTGGAAGACGAATTCCGGCGCACCCCTACCTGGCGCGCCAAATGTCGGATTCGTGGGTTCCGGTAGACCCTTAAGATTCGAACACTGGGGTGCGCACGGAGATTACGCCTTCAACCTCACCGTCTCGCAAAGATCTAAACTACTAAAAGAACTGCACAAGAGACACAAGATTTATACTCGTTCGGGCCACCGATGTGGTGTAATACCCTACTCCAGTGTGTGGGTGGTGGATTTCCTCTTGGGGCTGGAGATGATGAACAATACAAGGACGAACAGCCTTGCGAGGGTCTGTTCTTGGCTGGGGTGATGAACTGCTAGGAGGAGTTCAGTCACCTTTCCCTCTCTCTCACTCACTCTCTCTCTGCTTGCGAACCGGACGAACCAACCCTTCCAGATGATCCCCGAACGAACCGAACGACGAACCCCTTTCTATGTGGGTGGCTAGTCCTATTTATAGAGGCCCTGGTCCTCTTCCCAAATATTGAGCGGGAAGGGAGCCAACAATGGCGGGCTAATTTGAAGGGGGACAACGAGTACACTTATCCTGACAAAAGCAGTCTCCGCCTGCCAAAGGCTCTGGTGATGACGCCGTGCTGGGCTCCATGGTGACCTCCATCTCGTAGTCCTCCTGGTCTTGGTCTCGTTGCACCGAAGTGGCAACCTTTGCCTGATGCCTCGGTACTCCACGGCTGCGCTTGCCCCCTTTGCACCAAAGAGGAAAGAAGGACGCTGCACGCGCTGGCGCCCGCCTAGCACCCTGAGTCGTCATGGCTTGCGTCATGGGCACCTCGCGAGGTACCCCGCCTTGAACTCTCCGCCTCCTCGCGAGCCAGCCTGATGAGGATGCGCCGTGTCGTCCGCCTCGCGAGGCTTGGCCCCTCGCGAGGGTCTTGAGTCTTGTGTTGATGAAGATGGGCCGCGCTGGGCCCCCATTGCGCCACGCCACAGGCCGCAGGCAGGCAAGTCTGGGGACCCCCATTCCCAGAACGCCGACAGTCCGTGCAAGGCCCAAGTGTTGAGCCCGCGACGGATGCCTATATGTAGTGGAGGTGCCGCACACTCACGCGGCTGATTGCTTCGGCGCTGTCACTAGGATTTGCATGTGTTGCGAATAGACACCTCCACCCACCGTCGGTTGTGTGATTGGACCTAGCAGTCCGCCGCACGAAGTTCCTCCTGCACGCACAGATACCATTAGAGGCAGTGCACTTGTGCCGCTCCGGTGAACCTGTACGTGGGAACCGACCACCGGTTATACGAGGGAGATCGGACGAGGAGGAGACGATCCATGCGGATGGGCTGCCCCAACTCTTCTTCCGCTGCACGGCACTGCGCGTCTAGTGGTAACGAACTGTGATCCATCTCCCGTAGCATGTTCTTGGTTGTTCTGCGTGTAGGAAATTTTTAATTTGCAGTTGACGCACCCTACCATAGATCCCAACAGTGGTATCAGAGCCTCTGCTATAGGATTTGGATTCAGATCATATGCATATTAGATATGTGGAGGCAATAGATGAGATCTGTTGTCATTGATAAGACTGGTTGTGTGCACAGTTGATGAGATCAACTACGCATGGGGATCGATGTGGCTATGTTTTCTGTTGATTGGGATCGATGGGACCACCATGTGCGTAGCGCCTTGTATTTCGTACACGATCACTCAAACCGGTGGAATGCGATTCTATGCATAACATTATTTTGCAGGGTTTGATGTGAATAGTATGGCTCATGTGTATGTGTTGCATGTGTGTAAATTATACATGGCCTGCGTTTCATGTTTGGCAGCCGGCAGGAGCCAAAGTGTTGTCATTATATTGTATAACGACCTGCGTGTCGACTTGTGACTCTATGTAAAATTCATTACTAGTTGCAGTAGTTGGATAACATAGATCAGGTTGGTGGCTTGGCGTCCCGACGTGACAAACAAGATGGAGTTTCTAGATGGTCATCGGAGTTGGAGCCGACCTGGAAGAACATCCATGAAGGAGCCATACTATTTCATAATATGTGTTTATTTGTGATTGTTATGCTTCCTTGTTTTCTATGCATGTTAGAATGGTAGAAAGATCCCTCATGAATATCAAGCGAATTGCCATCCCCGATGTTGCACCTTCGCACGTCAAGTACGTCTAGTAGTGGGCTCATAAAATTGGGGTGCTGCTGGGTGTCCTTGAACTGAAGGGTTTGTGTCGGACATGGACATGCACTGCATTAGGTTGACTTGACAAGGCTATCAAAACGGTTTTGGGCCTTGTGGAAAAAGAGGTCGGGAGCCGGGGTATGAGATACCTACCCGACCGACAAGAGTCGTATAGAGATACGATTAGCAAGGAGTTGCTTACCGGATAGGCATGTTGTCTAGCACTGATGCTAAATCTCACTAGTCGCATGTGCTAGTCGGATCCTGAATCACTGAGAGTTTGCGGAGGGATGCTTACTTCAGTGGGAGTATTTCTGTTTAAGGCTAGAATTACTCTACACAAACACATTGCTTAGTGATTGCATATTTTTCTGTTGTAGATCAATGGCACCACGTGTTCAACCCAACTTTGCATTGAAATCAATTCTGGAAAAGGATAAACTGAATGGAACAAACTTTACTACCTGGTATAGAAATTTGAGAATTGTTCTCAAGCATGATAAAAAGGAACATGTTCTAGAGGATCCGCTTCTAGAGGAACCTGCCGATAATGCTAGTACCACAACCAAGAATGCCTACCAGAAACTCGTTGATGAATCAAACGAGATCAGCTGCCTCACGCTGGCTTGTATGGAGCCTGATTTGCAGCAGCATTTCGAAGACGTTGGGGCTTTCGATATGATTGAGAGTCTCAAGAGCATGTTTCAGGTGCAGGCTAGGACCGAAAGGTTCAACGTCTGGCGATCCTTTATGGATTGTAAGCTGAAGGAAGGTGATCCACTGAGCCCGCATGTGATCAAGATGATCGGATATGTGCAAGCTTTGGATCGGTTGGGCTTCCCGCTCTTGGATGAGCTGGCTACTGATGCAGTTCTGGGTTCTCTTCCGCCCAGCTATGGGACGTTCATCTCAAACTATCATATGCATGGCATGGCTAAGAAGCTCACAGAATTGCATGGGATGCTCAAAGTGGCAGAGCAGGATATTAAAAAAGGCCACGCATCAAGTGTCGATGGTGCAGAAATTGACTAAGTTCAAGAAGAGTTGGTCTAAGAAGAAGGCTAAGGCAAAGGGCACAGAGATAGTAACCTCTTCCGCTGCGCCGAAGTCTGGACCGGACTCAAAGACCATTTGCTATCATTGCAAGGAAACTAGTCACTAGAAGAGGAACTGTAGCAAGTGGCTTGCAGAGCATGGCAAGAAGGCCGGGAATGCTGCTTCAGGCAAAGGTACACTTGTTGCATATGTTATAGACATTTACCTTGCTGACATACCTAGTAGCTCTTGGGTATTTGATACCGGATCGGTTGTTCATATTTGCAACTCGATGCAGGGGCTGGTAAGAACTAGGCGTGTGGCACAAGGGGAGATTGACATCAGGGTAGGCAACAAAGCAAGAGTTGCTGCATTGGAGGTCGGCACGATGTAGCTCCAGCTTCCTTCTGGATTTATTTTGGAATTGAATAATTGTTATTACATTCTTGCACTTAGTCGGAACATTATTTCTGCCTCATGCTTGATGAGTCAGGGTTATGAATTCAATTTAAAGAACAATGGTTGTTCGGTTTATTTGAATGGTATGTTCCACAGCTATGCACCCATTGTTGATGTGTTATTTATATTGAATCTAGAACAGGAACTGGTCTATAAGGTGAATGTCAAGAGGCATAAGCCCAATGAGATAAATCCGACATACTTCTGGCATTGCCGGCTTGGACACATTAGTCTGAAACGCATGAAGAAGCTCCATGATGATGGACTCCTAACTTTGACCAACTTTGGGTTGTTCGAGACATGCGAATCATGCTTGCTCGGCAAGATGACTAAGTCTCCTTTCGCAAAGAGTTGTGAGAGGGCATCTGAGCTGTTGGAACTGATACACAATGATGTGTGTGGACCAATGAGCATGACTGCCAGAGGTGGCTATCAGTACTTCATGACTTTTACCGACGACTTGAGTAGATATGGATATATCTATTTGATGAGGCACAAGTCACAGACTTTTGAAAAGTTCAAAGAGTTTCAAAACGAGGTGGAGAATCAGTTGGTAAGACTATAAAATTTCTACGATCTGATCATGGAGGTGAGTACATGAGCCAGGAGTTTGATGATCATCTGAAAAGCAGAGGTATAGTACCTCAGCTCACACCTCCGGGTACGCCACAGAGAAATGGTGTATCAGAACGGAGGAATCGCACCTTGTTGGACATGGTTCAATCTATGATGAGCAAGTTGGATTTGCCCTTGTCATTATGTGGATACGCTCTAGAGACTGCAGCTTTCACACTTAACAGGGTACCATCAAAATCCGTAGACAAGACACCACATGAGATGTGGACCGGGAAGAGTCCCAGTTTGTCTTTTCTAAAGATTTGGGGTTGTGAAGCATTTGTCAAGAAACTTATGTCAGACAGGCTTACACCCAAGTCGGATAAATGCATATTCGTGGGATATCCCAGGGAAACCTTGGGATATAACTTCTACAAACGGGAAGAGAACAAAGTGTTTGTTGCTCGGAATGGGGTTTTCCTTGATAAAGAGTTTCTCAGTCGGGAGGCCAGTGGGAGGATGGTCCGACTCGAAGAAATTCGAGGACCACTCGGGGACGGCTCGGCTGGTGATGAGATCATATCGGAGTCAGTCAGGGAACCCGTAGAGGAAGCGGCACCGGAACCAAGGAGGTCGGAAAGATTGCGCAGAGTGCGCAATGTATTGTTGCTAAAAAGCGACGAGCCGGCCACATATGCGGAAGCGATGGTGAGCCCAGATTCCGAGGCATGGCTGGAGGCCATGAGATCCGAGTTAAAGTCCATGGATGAGAATCAAGTTTGGGACTTGGTTGATCCGCCGCCTGGCGTAACGGCCATTGGTTGCAAATGGGTCTTTAAGAAGAAAACCGATGTGGATAGAAATGTTCTGATCCACAAAGCTCGGCTTGTCGCTAAGGGTTATGGACAAGTTCAAGGAATTGACTACGACGAGACTTACTCGCCGGTAGCGATGCTGAAGTCAGTGAGGATCGTACTAGCTATAGCTACATATTTCGATTAGGAGATATGGCAGATGGATGTCTAGACGGCTTTCCTTCATGGAAATTTGACCGAGGACGTGTATATGATACAGCCCGAGGGTTTTGTCGATCCTACTAGCACTAGTAAGGTATGCAAGCTCAGGAGATCCATTTATGGGTTGAGGCAAGCATCTTGGAGCTGGAACATTCATTTTGATGAGGTCGTCACTGGTTTCGGCTTCATCAAAAGCGAAGAGGACTCTTGTTTATACAAGGAGTTAAGTGGGAGCTCCATAGTGTTTTTGATCTTGTATGTGGATGACATACTACTGATCGGAAATGATATTTCGATGCTGAACTCGGTCAAGGAGTCATTGAATGGCAAGGTTTCGGTGAAGGACCTTGGTGAGGCAATGTACATTTTAGGCATTAAGATCTATAGAGATAGATCAAGGAGGCTGCTCGGCTTATGCCAGAGCACGTACATAGATAAAGTGTTGAAGCGGTTCAACATGAGTGAGGCAAAGAAAGGGTTCTTGCCACTCTCACATGGTATAAGGCTAAGCGAGACTCAGAGTCATTCGACATCTGATGAGCGAAGCAGGATGAGTAGGATTCCATATGCCTCGGCAATCGGATCCATCATGTATGCCATGATATGTACACGGCCCGATGTTGCTTTTGCAATAAGCCTAACAAGTAGATACCAGGCCAACCCAGGTGAGAGTCACTGGGCAGCGGTAAAGACTATTTTGAAGTGCCTGAAAAGGACAAAAGAGATGTTCCTAGTTTATGGAGGTGAGGAAGAGCTCATCGTAAGGGGTTACACCGATGCTAGTTTCCAAACCGACAGAGATAATTGTCGATCATAGTCCGGATTTGTGTACGTCATGAATGGAGGAGCGGTGAGCTGGATGAGTTCCAAGCAAGATACGGTGGCCGATTCTACTACAGAAGCGGAATATATTGCGGCTTGTGAAGCTGCAAAGGAAGGTGTTTGGATCTGGAACTTTCTGGATGATCTTGGTATTTTCCCAGCCTCGGTAAAACCGTTGGACCTTTATTGCGATAATTCTGGTGCCATCACACAAGCCAAGGAGCCGAGGAATCACCACAAGGTCAGACACATAGATCGGAAATATCACCTGATATGAACGATCGTAAAGAGTGGTGATGTAGAGTTATGCAAAATTCACACGGATGCAAATGTTGTGGATCCGTTGACTAAGCCACTTCCACAACCCAAGCATGAGGGGCACGTTAGAGCTATGGGCATTCGATGTCTACTTGATTGACTCTAGTGCAAGTGGGAGACTGTTGGAGATATGCCCTAGAGGCAATCATGTATGATGATATTTCCTATGTGTTTATGAATAAAGATAGTCCTTGGACATTATAAATGATTTGTATCAGCAAGTACGTGACTTGTTTGTGGGACTATGCATTGTATGATGAATGCCCTAAAAGGTCCCTAGTGGAAAGGGCTGTGTGGATGCGCAGCCAACTAGACTAGCATATGACACGGTCGATGGCTTGGTCTCACTAGCCATGGAGCATTGGATGCTAACCGGATAATATGGACTTGGAAGGATCTGGTCGGATTCGACGTAGTCGGATCCGAGTCGAGATAAGGTCTGAGTCGGACAGACCCAACTATGAGACGCAGCGATATGTCATCTATGAGTCTCTAGTACAACATATGTTCTATGTCCTAAGACCTGAGCTGACGCATGTACTCGAGATGGTAACAGACTTGCGTTGGGTCGACCAAACGCTACTCCGTAACTGGGTAGTTATAAAGGTAAGTTTTCGGGTTTGTCTAGAACCATGCTGCGAGACGTGGTCGAGCAAGATGGAATTTGCCCCTCCAATCAGGAGAGATATACTCTGGGCCCCTCGTGTGATCCGACCAGGATAAGCATGGCCATGCGACAAGGATTATGAGATAATCCGGTTTGTGGTCGGCATCACTGGAACGAGAAAGAGGTCGGGCTAGCACAAGGATGACAGACTCTCCTTGAGCTCGACAACGTATATCGTGTGGCAAAAGGAATGGAAGTGTGATGTACAGGTTCGCTAACCAGCTTCATAGTCTACTTGCTGTTCGGCATGCCTTGCTAGAGGCTGCTACCTACCATGCAGTTCGGAGGTGATCCGAACTGCGACCAAGCCGACTTAAACCTAAGGGGTCGCGCGCTTAAGGGAAGGAACCTACGAGGTCGGATCCGAGGACACTAGTCGGATGTGATCCGAACTGTATTCGGATTGTGGCCGAGTAGACTTATGGGCTTTAGGGTCCGTGCGAGGCCCAAGTGTTGAGCCCGCGATGGACGCCTATATGTAGTGGAGGTGCCGCACACTCATGTGGTTGATTGCTTTGGCGTTGTCACTAGGGTTTGCATGTGTTGTGAATAGACACCTCCACTCGCCGCCGGTTGTGTGATGGGACCTAGCAGTCCGCTGCACGACGTTCCTCCTACACGCGCGGATACCATTAGAGGTGGTGCACTTGCACCGCTCCAGTGAACCTGTATGTGGGAACTGACCACCGGTTGTACGAGGGAGATCGGACGAGGAGGAGACGATCCACGTGGACGCGCTGCCCCAACTCTTCTTCCGCTGCATGGCACTGCGCATCTAGTGGTAACGAACTGTGATCCATCTACCGTAGCATGTTCTTCGTTGTTCTGCGTGTAGGAAATTTTTAATTTGTAGTCTACGTACCCTATCGTAGATCCCAACACGTATTGCCAAGCTTGCCTTCCACACCAAGGAGAGTCCCATCCTGACACGGGACGAAGTCTTCAATCTTGTATCTTCATAGTCCAACAGTCCGGCCAAAGGATATAGTCCGGCTGTCCGGAGACCCCCTAATCCAGGACTCCCTCAGACATCAAGGGAGCCATGTTCCCAGCCTCTTTGATAGTCATTGAGTCTGCCAAGTTGGATATTATTTTGGGAATGAACTGGTTAACCAAACATCAAGTATGCATCAACTGTGCGACTAGAGAAGTCACATTGACCAACCAGGAAGGCCAAACTACAAAATTCTTTGCTCGAAGGAGCATGCCCAAGAAAGAAATGGTCTTCGCAGCTATAGCTGAAGAATTGGATCTAATTCCTGTGGTCAGTGAGTTTCCAGATGTATTTCCTAAGGAACTACCAGGAATGCCGCCAGACCGCGAGCTTGAGTTTGCAATTGACCTTGTGCCCAAGACCGCACCATTATACAAGAAGTAATACCGGATGCCTTCATCCGAATTAGTGGAATTAAAGAAACAACTTGATGAGATGCTTCAGAAAGGATACATTCACCCAAGCTCTTCACCATGGGGATCACCCGCAATCTTCGTGGACAAGAAGGGTGGCAGTCTTCGGATGTGTGTGGATTACCATCAGTTGAATGATGTCACTATGAAGAACAAATACCCTCTTGCGAGGATTGATGATTTGTTTGACCAACTTAGTGGGGCAAAAGTATTCTCCAAGATTGATTTGAGGACCGGATATCACCAGCTCAAAATCAAGAATGAGGATATTCCTGAGACCGCATTCACCACTCGATACGGTCTTTATGAATATACGGTCATGTCTTTCGGCCTCACCAATGCCCTGCTTTCTTCATGCACATGATGAATAAAGTATTCATGGACTTCTTGGATAAATTTGTGGTGGTCTTCATTGATGATATACTCATATACTCGAAAGGTGAAGAAGAGCACACGGGACATCTCAGAGCAGTCTTGCAAAGACTCTGTGACCATCAGCTATATGCGAAATTCAGCAAATGTGAATTTTGGCTCAAGCAAGTCAGATTTTGGGGGCATGTTCTTTTAGCAGAAGGCATAGCCATGGATCCAAGAAAAGTGAAGGACGTGCTCGATTGGGAAACACCCACGACAGTGACTGAGATCCGGAGTTTTCTTGGATTAGCCGGATATTACCATTGATTCATTGAAGGCTTCTCTAAGATTGCCAAGCCCATGACAGAACTCCTCAAGAAGGATGAGAAGTTTGTATGCTCTGAGGACTGTGAGAATAGTTTGAATGAGTTGAGGACCCGATTGACGTCAGCACCTGTGTTGACCCTCCCAGACATCTATCACAGCTTTGATGTATACTATGACACATCCAGGAGAGGTATTGGATGTGTGCTCATGCAAGACGGCAAGGTTGTAGCTTACGCAACCAGACAGCTACGACCCCATGAAGGGAACTACCCAACCCATGATTTGGAATTGGTCGCAGTTGTGCACGCATTTAAGATTTGGAGGCACTACCTCATTGTCAAAAGATGTCAGATATTTATAGACCACAAGAGTCTCAAGTATATATTCACCCAACCAGACCTGAATCTCTGACAGCGAAGATGGCTCGACTTGGTCAAATATTATCATCTTGGGATAAATTACCATCCTGGTAAGGCCAATGTGGTTGTCGATGCCCTCAGTCGCAAGCCTGCCAACCTGAACGCCCTGATGGAGTCCTTGCCTTCCAAACTCCAAGAAGAGATCACTCGACTTAACCTTGTTATTGGTGGGGCTGACCTCGCCAATATATAGGAAGTCACCCCTACACTCGAGGAAGAAATCCGCATGGCCCAGCTGGATGATGTCGTCCTGCAACACTATGTCAAGCGTATGCAAGAAGGCAAGAACCGGGATTTCTGAAAGTTTGAGCAAGGGACTCTAAGGTTTTGAGGTCGGATTTGCATACCTAAATAAGCATACCAGAGAAGAAAGATCTTGGCAGAAGCGCACGAATCTTCATACTCAATTCACCCAGGAGGTACCAAGATGTACGAAGACCTTCGACAGATATTTTGGTGGGATGGAATGAAGAAGGACATTGCCTATTTTGTCACTTGTTGTGACATATGCAACAAGGTGAAGGCGGAACATCAGAAACCTTCCAGACTCCAACCTTTACCCGTTCCACAATGAAAGTGGGACGATGTCTGCATGGATTTCATCATAGGCCTACCAAAAACTCACCGGGGCAATGATGCAGTATGGGTTGTGGTCGACATGCTGACAAAGGTAGCTCGCTTCATTCCCATCTGAACCACCTACTGAGTCGATCCAATCCCATAGCTATATGTGTCCAGAATCGTTAGTTTACATGGAGTGCCAAGAACTATCACCTCCGACTGAGGTTCTCTCTTTACCTCAGCATTCTGGTCACGTCTCCATCAAGCTTTGGGCACCACACTAAAGTACAACACTGCCTATCACCCTCAGACAGACGGGCAGACTGAGCCAGTAAATCAAATACTCGAAGATATGCTCCGAGCATGTGCTTTGGCCCAAGGACCCAAGTGGGAAGATTGCTTACCGTATGCAGACTTCTCATACAACAACAGTTTCTAGACCAGTCTCAAGATGTCACCCTATGAAGCTCTGTATGGGCATAAGTGCCGCACTCTGCTAAACTGTTCTCAAACCAGAGATAGCCACATTTTCGGAACCAACTTAATGATGGAGGCTGAAAAACAAGTCAATGAGATCCTAGATAGACTACAAGTGGCCAAGTCCCGACAAAAGAGCTACTATGCCTCCAAGCACCGACAGATCAATTTTGCACTCGGAGAGTATTTTTACCTGAGGGAGTCCTGGATTAGGTGGTCTCCGGACGGCCGGACTATATACTTTGGCCGGACTGTTGGACTATGAAGATACGAGATTGAAGACTTCGTCCCGTGTCCGGATGGGACTCTACTTGGCGTGGAAGGCAAGCTAGGCAATACGGATATGTATATCTCCTCCTTTGTAACCGACCTTGTGTAACCCTAGCCCCCTCCGGTGTCTATATAAACCGGAGGGTTTTAGTCCGTAGGACAACATATAATCATACCATAGGCTAGCTTCTACGGTTTAGCCTCTTTGATCTCATGGTAGATCAACTCTTGTAATACTCATATCATAAAGAATAATCAAGCAGGACGTAGGGTATTACCTCCATCAAGAGGGCCCGAACCTGGGTAAACATCGTGTCCCCTGCCTCATGTTAGCATCCGCCTTAGACGCACAGTTCGGGACCCCCAACCCGAGATCCACCGGTTTTGACACCGACATTGGTGCTTTTGATACGTCTCCAACGTATCTATAATTTTTGATTGCTCCATGCTATATTATCTACTGTTTTGGACATTATTGGGCTTTATTATACACTTTTATATTATTTTTTGGACTAACCTATTAACCGGAGGCCCAGCCCAGAATTGTTGTTTTTTGCCTGTTTTAGGGTTTCGAAGAAAAGGAATATAAAACAGAGTCCAAACGGAATTAAACCTTCGGGAACGTGATTTTCTCATCGAATACAACTCAGGAGACTTGGACCTTACGT
>NC_057800.1:64676797-64804744 GCF_018294505.1 Triticum aestivum | reverse complement strand
TATACCCATGTACCCCCAAACGATCAGATACGGAGCCAAAACCCTAATTCCACCGCCGTCACTTTTTGTATCCACGAGATCCCATCTTGAGGCCTGTTCCGGAGCTCCGACGGAGGGGGCATCGATCATGGAGGGCTTCTTCATCAACACCATAGCCCCTCCGATGAAGTGTGAGTAGTTTACCTCATACCTACAGGTCCATAGTTAGTAGCTAGATGGCTTCTTCTCTCTTTTTGGATCTCAATACAATGCTCTCCCCCTCTCTTGTGGAGATCTATTCGATGTAATCTTCTTTTTGCGGTGTGTTTGTTGAGACCGATGAATTGTGTGTTTATGATCAAGTCTATCTATGAATAATATTTGAATCTTCTCTGAATTCTTTTATGTATGATTGGTTATCTTTGCAAGTCTCTTCGAATTATCAGTTTAGTTTGGCCTACTAGATTGATCTTTCTTGCAATGGGAGAAGTGCTTAGCTTTGGGTTCAATCTTGCGGTGTCCTTTCCTGGTGACAGTAAGGGCAGCAAGGCACGTATTGTATTGTTGCCATAGAGGATAACAACATGGCGTTTTCTTCATATTGCATGAGTCTATCCCTCTACATCATGTCATCTTGCTTAAAGTGTTACTCTGTTTTTAACTTAATACTCTAGATGCATGGTGGATAGCGGTCGATGAGTGGAGTAATAGTAGTAGATGCAGGCAGGAGTCGGTCTACTTGTCTCGGACATGATGCCTATATACATGATCATACCTAGATATTCCCATAACTATGCTCAGTTCTGTCAATTGCTCAACAGTAATTTGTTCACCCACCGTAGAATACTTATGCTCTCAAGAGAAGCCACTAGTGAAACCTATGGCCGCCGGGTCTATCTTTATCATATTGATCTCCTACTACTTAGTTATTTACTTTGCCTTTATTTTACTTTGCATCGTTATCATAAAAATACCAAAAATATTATCTTATCATATCTATCAGATCTCACTCTCGTAAGTGGCCCTGTAGGGATTGACAACCCCTATTTTCGTTGGTTGCGAGGATTTATTTGTTTTGTGCAGGTGCGAGGGACTCGCGCGTAGCCTCCTACTGGATTGATACCTTGGTTCTCAAAAACTGAGGGAAATACTTACGCTACTTTGCTGCATCATCCCTTCCTCTTTGGGGAAAACCAACGCAGTGCTAAAAGAGGTATCAAGAAGGATTTCTGGCGCCGTTGCCGGGGAGGTCTACGCAAAAGTCATCATACCAAGTACTCATCACATACCCTTATCTCCCGCATTACATTATTTGCCATTTGCCTCTCGTTTTCCTCTCCCCCACTTCACCCTTGCCGTTTTATTTGCCCTCTCTCTCTCTCTATCCTCCCTCTCATTCTCTATTTGCCTCCTTTTGTCTGCTTGCTTTTTGTTTGCTTGTGCGTTAGTTTGCTTGCTTGTCACGATGGCTCAAGATAATACTAAATTGTGTGACTTCACCAATACCAACAATAATGACTTTATTAGCACTCCGATTGCTCCTCTTACCGATGCTGAATCTTGTGAAATTAATGCTGCTTTGCTGAATCTTGTCATGAAAGATCTGTTCTCCGGCCTTCCTAGTGAAGATGCCGCTACCCATCTAAATAGCTTCGTTGATTTGTGTGACATGCAAAAGAAGAAAGATGTGGATAATGATATTGTTAAATTGAAGCTATTTCCTTTTTCACTTAGAGATCGTGCTAAAGCTTGGTTTTCGTCTTTGCCTAAAAATAGTATTGATTCATGGAACAAGTGCAAAGATGCTTTTATCTCTAAGTATTTTCCTCCCGCTAAGATCATCTCTCTTAGAAACGATATTATGAATTTTAAGCAACTTGATCATGAACATGCTGCACAAGCTTGGGAGAGAATGAAATTAATGATACGTAATTGCCCTACTCATGGTTTAAATTTATGGATGATTATACAAAAAAATTATGCCGGATTGAATTTTGCTTCTAGAAATCTTTTAGATTCGGCTGTGGGAGGCACTTTTATGGAAATCACTTTAGGAGAAGCTACTAAACTCCTAGATAATATTATGGTTAATTATTCTCAATGGCACACTGAAAGATCTACTAATAAAAAGGTGCATGCGATAGAAGAAATTAATGTTTTGAGTGGAAAGATGGATGAACTTATGAAATTATTTGCTAATAAGAGTGTTTCTTCTGATCCTAATGATATTCCCTTGTATACTTTGATTGAGAATAATAATGAATCTATGGATGTGAATTTTGTTGGTAGGAACAATTTTGGTAACAATGCATATAGAGGAAATTTCAATCCTAGGCCTTACTAGTAATCCCTCTAATAATTATGGTAATTCCTACAACAATTCTTATGGAAATTATAATAAGATGCCCTCTGATTTTGAATCTAATATTGAAGAATTTATTACTTCGCAAAAGAATTTCAATGCTATGATTGAAGAAAAATTGCTTAAGATTGATGATTTGGCTAGGAATGTTGATAGAATTGCTCTTGATGTTGATTCTTTGAAACTTAGATCTATTCCACCTAAGCATGATATCAATGAGTCTCTCAAATCCATGAGAATTTCCATTGATGAGTGCAAAGAAAGAACCGCTAGGATGCGTGCTAAGAAAGATGCCTTTATAAAGGTGTGTTCTTCTAGTTCCTATGAAAATAATGATGAAGATCTAAAAGTTATTGATGTGTCCCCTATTAAATCTTTGTCTTGCAGTATGAATCTTGATAATGATGGGACTGAATATGATCCTCCTTTACCTAGAAGGCGTTCCAAGAATTCTGAATCTTTTGATCTTGATTCTAAATTTGATAAAAGTGGGATTGAAGAAATTAAAACCCTAGATGTTGCTAAACCCACTATTATGGATTTCAAGGAATTTAACTATGAAAATTGCTCTTTTATTGATTGTATTTCTTTGTTGCAATCCGTGCTAAATTCTCCTCATGCTTATAGTCAAAATAAAGTGTTTACTAAACATATCGTTGATGCCCTGATGCAATCTTATGAAGAAAAACTTGAATTGGAAGTTTCTATCCCTAGAAAACTTTATGATGAGTGGGAACCAACTATTAAAATTAAAACTAAAGATCATGAATGCTATGCTTTATGTGATTTGGGTGCTAGTGTTTCCACAATTCCAAAGACTTTGTGTGATTTGTTAGGTTTCCGTGATTTTGATGATTGCTCTCTAAACTTGCACCTTGCGGATTCCACTATTAAGAAACCTATGGGAAGAATTAATGATGTTCTTATTATTGCTAATAGGAATTATGTGCCCGTAGATTTTATTGTTCTTGACATAGATTGCAATCCTTTATGTCCTATTATTCTTGGTAGACCTTTCCTTAGAATGATTGGTGCAATTATTGATATGAAGGAAGGAAATATTAGATTCCAATTCCTATTAAGGAAAGGCATGGAACACTTTCCTAGAAAGAAAATTAAATCACCTTATGAATCTATTATGAGAGACACTAATGGATTGCCTACCAAAGATGGCAATACCTAGATCTATTCTTGCTTGTTATGCCTAGCTAAGGGCGTTAAACGATGGCGCTTGTTGGGAGGCAACCCAATTTTATTTTTATTCCTTGATTTTTTTTTCTCATGTTTAGTAATAATAAATTATCTAGCCTCTGTTTTGGTTGTGTTTGTTGTGTTTAATTAGTGTTTGTGCCAAGTAGAACCGTTGGGAAGACTTGGGGAAAGTCTTGTTGAACTTGCTGTAAAAAAACAGAAACTTTAGCGCTCACAAGAACTACTGTCATTTTTATTTGGAAAGTGATATTTAGATAATTATTTTCGCAGATGATTAATAGATAAATTCCTCGCGTCCAGAAATTTATTTTAGAATTTTTGGGGTTCCAGATCTTGCACTAGCTACAAATTAATACAGATTGTTCTGTTTTTAACAGATTCTGTTTTTCGTGTGTTGTTTGCTTATTTTGATGAATCTATGGCTAGTAAAATAGTTTATAAACTATAGAGAAGTTGGAATACAGTAGGTATAACACCCATATAAATAAACAATGAGTTCATTACAGTACCTTGAAGTGGTCTTTTGTTTTCTTTCGCTAACGGAGCTCACGAGATTTTCTACTTTAAGTTTTGTGTTGTGAAGTTTTCAAGTTTTGGGTAAAGATTTGATGGATTATGGAACAAGGAGTGGCAAGAGCCTAAGCTCGGGGATGCCCATGGAACCCCCGAGATAATCTAAGGACACCTAAAAGCCAAAGCTTGGGGATGCCCCGGAAGGCATCCCCTCTTTCGTCTACTTCTATCGGTAACTTTACTTGGAGCTATATTTTTATTTACCACATGATATGTGTTTTTCTTGGAGCGTCTTGTATGATTTGAGTATTTTCTTGTTAGTTTACCAAAATCATCCTTTCTGTACACACCTTTTTAAAGAGCCATACATGATTTGGAATTTGTTAGAATACTCTATGTGCTTCGCTTATATATTTTGAGTTATATAATTTTGCTCTAGTGCTTCACTTATATATTTTAGAGCACGGTGGTGGATTTGTTTTATAGAAACTATTGATCTCTCATGCTTCACTTAGATTATTTTGAGAGTCTTAATAGCATGGTAATTTGCTTAAAATCCTAATATGCTTGGTATGCAAGATTAATAATAAAACTCTCTTATGAGTGTGTTGAATACTATGAGAACTTTGATACTTGATAATTGTTTTGAGATATGGAGATGGTGATATTAAAGTCATGCTAGTTGAGTAGTTGTGAATTTGAGAAATACTTGTGTTGAAGCTTGTGATTCCCATAGCATGCACGTATGGTGAACCGTTATGTGATGAAGTCGGAGCATGATTTATTTATTGATTGTCTTCCTTATCAGTGGCGGTCGGGGACAAGCGATGGTCTTTTCCTACCAATCTATCCCCCTAGGAGCATGCGCGTAATACTTTGCTTTGATAACTTGTAGATTTTTGCAATAAGTATATGAGTTCTTTATGACTAATGTTGAGTCCATGGATTATACGCACTCTCACGCTTCCACCTTTGCTAGCCTCTCTAATACCGCGCACCTTTCGCCGGTATCATACACCCACCATATACCTTCCTCAAAAAAGCCACCATACCTACCTATTATGGCATTTCCATAGCCATTCTGAGATATATTGCCATGCAACTTTCCACCGTTCCGTTTATGACACACTCCATCATTGTCATATTGCATAGCATGATCATGTAGTTGACATAGTATTTGTGGCAAAGCCACCGTTCATAATTCTTTCATACTTGTCACTCATGCATCATTGCATATCCCGGTACACTGCCGGAGGCATTCATATAGAGTCATATTTTGTTCTAAGTATCGAGTTGTAATTGTTGAGTTGTAAGAAAAATAAAAGTGTGATGATCATCATTATTAGAGCATTGTCCCAGTGAGGAAAGGATGATGGAGACTATGATTCCCCCACAAGTCGGGATGAGACTCCGAATGAAAAATAAATAAAAGAGGTCAAAGAAGCCCAAATAAAAAAAAGAGAAAGAAAAGAGGCCATAAAAAGAGAAAATGCCCAAATAAAAAAATAAAAAAGAGAAAGAAAAAGAGAGGAGGGACAATGTTACTATCCTTTTACCACACTTGTGCTTCAAAGTACCACCATGATCTTCATAGTAGAGAGTCTCTCATGTTATCACTTTCATATACTAGTGGGAATTTTTCATTATAGAACTTGGCTTGTATATTCCAATGATGGGCTTCCTCAAATTACCCTAGGTCTTCATGAGCAAGCAAGTTGGATGCACACCCACTTAGTTTCTTTTTGAGCTTTCATATACTTATAGCTCTAGTGCATTCGTTGCATGGCAATCCCTACTCACTCACATTGATATCTATTGATGGGCATCTCCATAGCCCGTTGATACGCCTAGTTGATGTCAGACTATCTTCTCCCTTTTGTCTTTCCACAACCACCACTCTATTCCACCTATAGTGCTATATCCATGACTCACGCTCATGTATTGCATGAAAATTGAAAAAGTTTTGAGAATGTCAAAAGTATGAAACAATTGTTGGGCTTGTCATCGGGGTTGTGCATGATTTAAATATTTTGTGTGGTGAAGATAGATCATAGCCAGACTATATGATTTTGTAGGGATAACTTTCTTTAGCCATGTTATTTTGAGAAGACATAATTGCTTTGTTAGTATGCTTGAAGTATTATCGTTTTTATGTCAATATGAACTTTTGTCTTGAATCTTTCGGATCTAAATTTTCATACCACAATTAAGAAGAATTACATTAAAATTATGCTAAGTAGCACTCCGCATCAAAAATTCTGTTTTTTATCATTTACCTACTCGAGGACGAGCAGGAATTAAGCTTGGGGATGCTTGATACGTCTCCAGCATATCTATAATTTTTGATTGCTCCATGCTATATTATCTACTGTTTTGGACATTATTGGGATTTATTATCCACTTTTATATTATTTTTTGGACTAACCTATTAACCGGAGGCCCAGCCCAGAATTGCTATTTTTTTTTGCCTATTTTAGGGTTTCGAAGAAAAGGAATATCAAACGGAGTCCAAACGGAATGAAACCTTCGGGAACGTGATTTTCTCATCGAATACAACTTAGGAGACTTGGACCCTACGTCAAGACATGTAACAGGAGGCCACGAGGAAGGGGGCGTGACTCCCCCCAGGCACGCCCTCCACCCTCGTGGGCCCTCTGTTGCTCCACTGACGTAGTTCTTCCTCCTATATATACCCACGTACCCCCAAACGATCAGATACGGAGCCAAAACCCTAATTCCACCGCCGTAACTTTCTGTATGCATGAGATCCCATCTTGGGGCCTATTCCGGAGCTCCGCCGGAGGGGGCATCGATCACGGAGGGCTTCTTCATCAACACCATAGCCCCTCCGGTGAAGTGTGAGTAGTTTACCTCAGACCTACAGGCCCATAGTTAGTAGCTAGATGGCTTAGTCTCTCTTTTTAGATCTCAATACAATGTTCTACCCCTCTCTTGTGGAGATCTATTCGATGTAATCTTCTTTTTGCAGTGTGTTTGTTCAGACCGATGAATTGTGGGTTTATGATCAAGTCTATCTATGAATAATATTTGAATCTTCTTTGAATTCTTTTATGTATGATTGGTTATCTTTGCAAGTCTCTTCGAATTATCAGTTTGGTTTGGCCTACTAGATTGATCTTTCTTGCAATGGGAGAAGTGCTTAGCTTTGGGTTCAATCTTGCGGTGTCCTTTCCCGGTGACAGTAAGGGCAGCAAGGCACGTATTGTATTGTTGCCATCGAGGATAACAAGATGGGGTTTTCTTCATATTGCATGAGTCTATCCCTCTACATCATGCCATCTTGCTTAAAGTGTTACTCTGTTTTTAACTTAATACTCTAGATGCATGGTGGATAGCGGTCGATGAGTGGAGTAATAGTAGTAGATGCAGGCAGGAGTCGGTCTAATTGTTTCGGACATGATGCCTATATACATGATCATACCTAGATATTCTCATAACTATGCTCAATCCTGTCAATTCCTCAACAGTAATTTGTTCACCCACCGTAGAATACTTATGCTCTCGAGAGAAGTCACTAGTGAAACCTATGGCCCCCGGGTCTATCTTTATCATATTGATCTCCTACTACTTAGTTATTTACTTTGCCTTTATTTTACTTTGCATCTTTATCATAAAAATACCAAAAATATTATCTTATCATATCTATCAGATCTCACTGTCGTTAGTGGCCCTATAGGGATTGACAACCCCTATTTGCGTTGGTTGCGAGGATTTATTTGTTTTGTGCAGGTGCGAGGGACTCGCGCATAGCCTCCTACTGGATTGATACCTTGGTTCTCAAAAACTGAGGGAAATACTTACACTACTTTGCTGCATCATCCCTTCCTCTTCGGGGAAAACCAACGCAGTGCTAAAAGAGGTAGCAACTTTCATTGAGAGTTCCACTGTGTCTTCACCATAAGGATTGATGGCTCCTTCGAACATCGCTAGCGATGCGGTCCAGGGTGAGGCTTTCCTCCACAGATAGATCTTCGTATTCGGCGGCTTCGCACTGCGGGCCAATTCGCTTGGCCATCTGGAGCAGATCGAGAGCTACGCCCCTGGCCATCAGGTCAGATTTGGAAACTTGAACTACACAGCCAACATTCGCGGAGACTTTATCTTCAACGGATTCGAGCCCATGTCGGACGCGCCGCACAGTCGCGACGAGCATGACGTAACTCTACTGTCGGACAATGTTCGGGAGATCGCATCCACAACTACTCCGGCCATCAATCTGGAGCAAGTCACGTGATCCGAGAGTGGAGGGATGGACCCTGCCATGGAGGCCGCACTCTTAGTGGCGATAGAGCCGTATACTGACTTCACCCCTTACGAGAGCCGTGTCGCCGAAGCACTGGATTCATCTCCGGCCACGGACTCCAAGCCGCTCACATCCGGGCCCGTCGAGTCTGACTGGGCGCCGATCATGGAGTTCACCTCCGCGGATATCTTTCAGCACTCACCTTTCGGAGATGTGCTAAACTCATTAAGGTCTCTCTCCCTGTCGGGAGAACCTTGGCCGAACTATGTCCGGCTAGAATGGGATGCGGACGACGAAGAATTCACTGCCCACCCACCACCCACTTACTAGCCACTTTCGACGACTTAACCGACATGCTCGACTTCGACTCCGAAGACTTCGATGGTATGGACGACGAAACCGGAGACGAACAGGAACCACCGCCCTCAGGGCGCTGGACCGCCACCTCATCATATGATATATACATGGTGGACACCCCCAAAGAAGGCAATGGCAACGAGACAGCGGAGGATGACCCCTCCAAGAAGCAACCCA
This sequence comes from Triticum aestivum, assembly GCF_018294505.1. NCBI lineage: Eukaryota > Viridiplantae > Streptophyta > Magnoliopsida > Poales > Poaceae > Triticum > Triticum aestivum. The sequence goes on along the minus strand of NC_057800.1, from coordinate 64,795,880 downwards.
AGCACCGACGTCAGCGGCGCCACTCTAAGTCCCGCCATAGCAAGAGCAGTGATACCGGCACAGGAGATAATAACACTCCAGATAGCACCGAAGACAATAATCCCCTCAAGTACGGTGTAGAGCTAGAGGACGAACAAGCTAGCCCTCCAGAGCAGGCAGCAGATGGAGAACCGGAGGAGGACAATTACATGCCTCTCTCCGAAGACGAGGCGAGCCTCGGCGACGACGAGTTTATCGTGCCTGAGGACCCCGTCGAGCAAGAGTGCTTCAAGCGCCGGCTTATGGCCACAGCAAATAGCCTAAAGAAAAAACAGCAACAGCTTCAAGCTGATCAAGACTTGCTAGCAGACAGGTGGACCGAAGTCCTTGCGGCCGAGGAGCATGAACTCGAGCGCCCGTCCAAGAGTTACCCAAAACGCAGGTTGCTACCTCACCTCAAGGAGGAAGCATTGAAACCTCATTCACCAGTGTACGATGCGGCTGACCGGCCACTACGCGGCCGAGCCAGAGAGGCGTTTCAGCCTAAAGTTCAGACCGCACCCCGTCGCCACTCAGTCAAAATACTAAGGCCCGGGGCAACACAAAGGACCTGCGAGACATCTTGGATAGTAAGGCAAAAATTGCAAGGTCAATATACAGGACACGGGCACGTGCGCCCACACGGGACGATGATCGTCGCGTCGGATACACCAAGAGTAAATCCGGTCGGGCCGAATACAGCAGACAAGACTCATATGAACTACGTCGGGATACAGCCCGGAACAGAGGTGCCACACACCCCTTATGCTTCACTGATGAAGTTATGAATCATGAATTCCCGGAGGGTTTCAAACCCGTAAATATCGAATCATACGATGGCACAACAGATCCCGCTGTATGGATTGAGGATTTCCTCCTTCACATCCACATGGCTCACGGTGATGATCTACATGCCATCAAGTACCTCCCACTAAAACTCAAAGGACCAGCTCGACATTGGCTGAATAGCTTGCCCGCAGATTCCGTCGGTAGTTGGGAGGATCTGGAAGACGCATTTCTTGACAACTTCCAGGGCACTTATGTGCGGCCACCGGATGCTGATGACTTGAGCCACATAACCCAGCAGCCAAGGGAATTGGCCAGACAATTCTGGACACAGTTCCTGACTAAGAAAAATCAAATTGTAGACTGTCCGGATGCAGAGGCCCTAGCGGCATTTAAGCATAACATCCGCGATGAGTGGCTCGCCCGCCACCTCGGCCAGGAGAAGCCAAAATCTATGGCAGCCCTCACGACACTCATGACCCGCTTTTGCGCGGGCGAGGACAGCTCGCTGGCTCATAGCAACAACACATCGAGGAATCCGGATACCTCGGATACCAAAGATGTTAACGGTAGGCAGCGTCGTAATAGACCAAAGCGCCGCAATAACGGTGATAACACCGATGATACGACAGTCAATGCCGGATTCAGAGGCTCTAGATCCGGTCAGCGGAAAAAGCCATTTAAAAGAAATACTCCGGCTCCGATCCGTCCAGTCTGGATCGCATACTAGATCGCTCGTGTCAAATCCACGGCACCCTCAACAAGCCAGCCAATTACACTAACGGAGAATGTTGGGTGTTCAAGCAGGCCGGCAAGTTAAATGTCGAGAACAAGGACAAGGGGCCTCATAGCAATGACGAGGAGGAGCCCCGGCTACTGAACACAGGAGGACAGAAGGGGTTTCCCCCACAAGTGAAGATGGTGAACATGATATACGCAGCACACATTCCCAAGAGGGAGTGGAAGCGTGCACTAAGGGACGTCTATGCGATGGTGCCCGTCGCCCCAAAGTTCAACCCATGGTCTGCTTGTCCGATCACCTTCAATCGCAGGGACCACCCCACTAGCATCCGTCATGGCGGATGCGCCGCACTAGTCCTAGACCCAATCATTGACGGATTTCACCTGGACGGCGGCAGCAGCCTGAACCTGCTTTATTAGGATACAGTGAGAAAAATGGGTATCGATCCCTCAAGGATCAAACCCAGCAAAACCACCTTTAAAGGCGTCATCCTAGGTGTAGAGGCCCATTGCATAGGCTCAATCACACTGGAAGTGGTCTTCGGATCACTGGATAACTTCCAAAGCAAAGAGTTAATCTTCAACATCGTCCCGTTTCGCAGTGGCTATCATGCACTGCTCGGGGGAAGAGCATTTGCAAAATTCAATGCAGTGTCGCATTATGCATACCTCAAGCTCAAGATGCCAGGACCTCGCGGGGTCATAACAGTAAATGGAAACACAGAAAGCTCACTCCGTACGGAAGAGCACACTGCGGCCCTTGCAGCAGAAGCACAAAGCAGCCTGTTCAGGCAGACCACTCATTCGGCGTCACGGCCCCCGGACACCTTCAAGAGAGTCTGGAACAAGCTACAACAGGATCGCCTGGCACGATCAGAGCTCGCCTAGCAATTCGGCCCCCGTCCCAGTCCCAGTGAAGCGACGAAATCCGTGTCGTGCATACATAACTACGCATTGAAAATACCATGGACATAGGCGGGGGCACGATCAGGACATGCCCCGCATTGTGGCTTAACCACACTAGGGGATGTATACCTTTGACATTTCTTTTCTCTTTCAAGGCCTAACTCTCTGGAAGCCCTTTCCGGTAGTACGATTGCCAGACACATTTCGGAAGCAACAACCAAGGCGGCAAGAAGCTAAGATGAACACGGGAACCGCCAACTGCTCTCTAGTAATAATTGATATACCCGTTTTTCACTATTTATGCGTAGCTTGCCCTGGGATAGGACATTTCAAATTGTCCTACTTTATGCTTATTGCACTACTTATACCAAGTACGCTTCGACGTATCATTTAAATAAAAATGCATATCATTAATCTGTCATTGCATTATTTAAGTTTTTCTCTTTCTCTTATATGTCCATTTACGACAATCCGCACCCGCACGTGCGGGTACGGTCAGTTCGCCTGGGGTCCTCGTTTACTCCATAATACGGCGCAAGAAGTCCAAACACTTTCGACAGTGCGGCACCCCGAACTTATAGCATTATATGCATCAGCTCAGAATCATGCCTTTGGTCAAATGTTGGGTCGTCCAGCTCCCATGCTTTGGTACCTTACGTTCCGCTATATCGGCTAAGCTAGCAGTGGGAGAACTACTGCGATTGTGTCCCGATTCTTCCGGACGAGCACCTTAGTAGAGATAGCCAAAAACTGACTGTCATGATAAGGTGAGAGACTGGTCGCTGTTCGAGAGGTCTCAAGTCCTTAAAGACTTTTTCCGATTCGGGCGAGGAGTCGGCCTTGTCCGGCTTAGGCATGTGTAGCGCCCCAAATTCGACCCTCCGAATACCAGGGGCTTCACCAAAAATTTAAAATCATAGACTTCTATGGCTAAGTAAGAGTGATAAAGAATTATAGTCCGATTGCCTGGTTCGTTGCGCTGAACACCTCCCTTGAAGGACCCAAAATTGGGGTAAAGAGTGTTCAGGTTTATCCCGAACACCCCAGTACTAGTTACATGGGGATAGAAGCCGACGACTGGCCAACTATTAGATTTTATAAACGGTCACACAAAAAGGTAATATTTTAAATTAAGAAAGCGTCGCATGGCGCAAATGAACTCGTTTCATATTACAGGATCACATGGGCATGTTCATTCAAAAATTACATCCTTGGCACACTCATCTGCCACTAGGCCGGAACCCTTCATGACACTCTCATAGTAATTCTTGGGGCAGCAATGCTCCTTGCCCTCCGGTGGCCCCTCCTTCACCAGCTTCACGGCGTCCAGCTTCGCCCAGTGCACCTTCGCCCAGGCAAAAGCCGTGCGTGCACCCTCGATGCAGACGGACCGCTTGATGACTTCAAGCCGTGGGAAGGCTTCCACAAGCCGCCTCACCGGACTGAAGTAGCTGCCGGACAGGGGCTCGCCAGGCCACATCCGGACTATAAGGCCCCTCATGGCCTGTTCGGCCGCCTTGTGAAGTTCGACCAACTGCTTCATCTGGTCGCTCAAGGGCACGGGGTGTTCGGTCCCAGTATACTGAGACCAGAACAACTTCTCCATTGAGCTCCCCTCCACAGCCCGGTAAAACTCCGTGGCATCCAGTACACTGCGGGGAAGATCTACAAACGCTCCTGGAGAGCTCCGAACTCGGGTAAGAAAAAGGAAAGTCTCCTTCACGTGCTTGCTTTGCATAATGAATGCCTTACCCGCTGCTAGCTTCTTCACCGCGTCAATCTCCTGGAGGGCCTTGTGGGCTTCGGCCTTGGCGCTCCGGACGCTTTCAAGCGCCTGCGCGAGCTCGGACTCTCGCGTCTTAGAGTCAAGCTCCAAGGACTCGTGCTTTTTGGCGAGAGCCTCGAGCTCTTGCTGCACCTCGCCTACTCGGGCTTCTTGTTTCTCCCGTTCAATGCGTTCTTTGGCCGCTTTGTCTTCGGCCTCGGACAGCGCCTTCCTCAGGGTCGCCACCTCGGTCGTGGCCCCTAACAAATCCATGATGATCCTATTACTTTACACCCGAACTTCTTTTTAACTATATAGACAGGGGTATTTCTTACCTTGGTTCTCTTCGAGCTGCCTCTTGGTAAGGCCGAGCTCGTCCTCGGAACGCTTCAGGTCCTGCTTCAGTGCAGAGACCTCCGTAGTATGTGCGGCAGCGGCCAGCAGTGAAGCTTGCACATACACATAGACATAATCTAATTAGACTCCTGAGTCATCATTTGATCCTCCATTCGGCTTTTCTTCGCGAACATTGAACAGAGCATCAGGGGCTACTATCTATGCGGTAATATTTTCTTATATTTTGATTGCTTACCTCAAAGCATGTTAGGAGGCTGGCGCAAGCTTTGGTCAGTCCGTTTTTGGCGGACTGAACCATCTCAACCACCGCACTCATGATAGTGTGGTGCTCTTCTTCGATGGAACCGCTGCGAAGCGCTTCCAGCAGGTTGTCCGGTGCCTCTGGTTGGACAGAGGACACCGGCACGGATGGTTGGCCCCCCTGGATGAGGGGCCCCTGCCGGAGTCCGGAACCATCGAAGATTCCGGCATAGTGTCCGGCTGGGGCCCATACTCGAAGCCCATAGGAGCCTCACTCCCTTAGTACCCAGGGTCCGGGAAGTCACCGCGAGGCGCCCCCAGGACCACCTCCCCTTGGCTCGGTGCCTTTTGATACAACACCTCGGCGTTGTCCATAGGGCGAGGGGTGGAAGCGGTCGGAAGAGAACCGTTGTTCATATCCGACGAGTCCAAAGAGCCGCTCGACGAGGGTACGTCGAGATGAGCTTGGGACGGACTGCATAATCATGTTCGGCATGAGGAGAGGTAGTACAATAAAACATACCATGAAGTACTATGGTGTCCGGACACTTACGACTTCGCCAGGGGCTTGTCCCTGGGTAGCCACTCGTCGCCGCTCTCGGTGGCCATCGTGGCACAGTCCGGAGGGAGGGTCCTTCCCTTCTTGGACCCTTCGGCCTCCCCAGATGGGTTGGCCTTCCTTTTCTTCTGTCCCCCGGCTAGGGGGAGTGCGCGTCGGAGTCATCGGATGATGAGTCCAATACAACCTTGCGCCGGAGACCCTTTCGGGTCCCCGTGGCCTTCTTCTTGGCCTTCTTTTCCGGCACCTCGTAAGGTGCCGGAGTCAGCATCTTCGTTAGAAGAGCGTCTGCGGGATCTTCGGGCAGGGGGGCTGGGCAATCAAGCTGCTCCGTTGTCTCTATCCAGTCCTATTAATGACATGGAAGCTTAGATCCAGCACATAACTAAACCGGGGCAAATAAATACCCTGAGAGATATAAAAGCCTACCGGATTGGCGCGGCGCTTTGCGCTGAGTCCGCGGTCCTCGGTGAGGGAGGGAGGAATCTCGGCGCTCTTGAAAAGCACCCTCCAGACGTCCTCGTGCGTCGTGTCGTAGAGCTCTCGCAGCGTCTGGTGCTTGGCCGAGTCGAACTCCCACAAAAAATGCCCATCGTTGACACGGAATGATCCGGCAGAAGAGCATAACCTGGACCACGTTGACAAGCTTGATTTTCTTGTTCGTCATGTTCTGGATGCAGGTCTGGAGTCCGGTCATCTCTACCGAAGAACCCCAGGACAGGCCCTTCTTTTTCCAGGAGGTGAGCCATGTGGGGATTCCGGATCGAAATTTGGGGGCCGCCACCCAGTTGGAGTTGCACGGCTCGGTGATGTAGAACAACCCCGATTGCCACCCCTTTATGGTATCCACATAGGTGCCCTTGAGCCAGGTGACATTAGGCATCTTGCCCACCATGGCGCCTCCGCACTCTGCTTGCTGGCCACCCACTACCTTTGGTTTGACATTGAAGGTTTTCAACCATAGGCCGAAGTGGGGCCTGATGTGGAGGAAGGCCTCACACACGACGATAAACGCCGAGATGTTGAGGATGAAATTAGGGTCCAGATCATGAAAATCCAGCCCATATTAGAACATGAGCCCGCAGACAAACGGGTGGAGAGGAAATCCCAGTCCATGGATGAAATGGGTAAGAAAAACTACCCTATCATGGGGTTCGGGCGTTGGGATGATCTGCCCCGCATTTGGCAGCCGGTGCGTGATATCCGCAGCCAGGTATCCGGCTTCCTGTAACTTTTTGATGTTCTCCTCCATGACGGAGGAGACCATCCACTTGCCTCCTGCTTCGGCCATGATTGGAGCGGTTTGAGAAGAAGAACGCGAGCTTGGGCACTAGAACTCGAGGGTGCGGGAATGGGTAAGTGAGGAGGAAGAAGGCGGGGGTGAAAAAAGTAAATCTTTGTCCCTTTATAAGGGCGGAAGAGGCAATGTGTCTCCCCACTTGCCTGGCAAAACCGCTTATTCCTCAGGCACCGTGATTGATGGTGCGGTTGGGTTACCCACATCCGTATTGATGAGAATCCCATGATAAGGGGAACACGATCTCTGCTTTCACAAGACGTGTCAAGAAAACTGCCTCACGATATGTGCGGAGCTGGTTGAGAAAAGCGGTTCGAATAATAACCGGGCCATGGCGTGATGTCATGCTATCAAAACGTGTCAACAGATTAGATTTGTGGAAATGTTATTCTCTCTACGGCGGTATGTGGAACTTATTTTGCAGGGTCGGACACTATCCTTGTATTCAAACTCTTCCATGGTGTATTTGGATGAGGAACCCGCCTTGCAATGCCGAAGACAACACTGCGCGCCGGACTCATCATCATTGAAGCCTGGTTCAGGGGCTACTGAGAGAGTCCTGGATTAGGGGGTCTCCGGATAGCCGGACTATATCCTTTGGCCGGACTGTTGGACTATGAAGATACGAGATTGAAGACTTCATCCCGTGTCTGGATGGGACTCTACTTGGCGTGGAAGGCAAGCTAGGCAAAACGGATATGTATATCTACTCCTTTGTAACCGACCTTGTGTAACCCTAGCCCCCTCCGGTGTCTATATAAACCGGAGGGTTTTAGTCCGTAGGACAACATACAATCGTACCATAGGCTAGATTCTAGGGTTTAGCCTCTTTGATCTCGTGGTAGATCAACTCTTGTAATACTCATATCATCAAGAATAATCAAGCAAGACGTAGGGTATTACCTCCATCAAGAGGGCCCGAACCTGGGTAAACATCGTGTCCCCTGCCTCCTATTACCATCTGCCTTAGACGCACAGTCCGGGACCCCCTACCCGAGATCCGCCGCTTTTGACACCGACATTACCTCTGAGTCACACCCATGAAAGGAGTCAAGAGGTTCCAGACCCAAGGAAAGCTTGCACCTAGATATATTGGCCCATTCCCAGTTATGTCCAGTTGGTACAGTAGCTTATCAGTTGGACCTGCCACCGGAATTTTCAGAGGTGCACCATGTGTTCCATGTCTCATAGTTGAGAAGGTGTATCTCGCCACCTGAGAAAAGGACTGATATGGCAGAGATAGAGCTTGCTAAGGATTTAACCTATGAGGACAAACCATTCTGAATATTGGAAGAAATGGAAAGAGTCACTCGCAGTAAAGCGATTAAGTTTTATAAGGTATAGTGGGAGCATCACGCCGAGGAAGAAGCAACCTGGGAAAGAGAAGACTTTTGTAGAGCGTCTTATCCAGAATTGTTTTCCCAAGCAACCGAATCTCGAGGACGAGATTCATCTTAAGTGGGGGAGGTTTGTGACACCCTGGTTTTTGCCATCATGATTTTCCGTTGCCTTTTTGCTTTTATTTGGATTTTGAGTTAATTCATTTGGACTTAACACTTGGGCATTGTTTTGATTTTCACTATGATGCCCCTCACCTTTCACAACCTCTCTTGACCTCTCATTCATCATCACATTGCTTTGGAAAAAAATCTTCTAAGGAAAATATTCATTTTCATCTTCAAAATGGAACATTTTCACTTTCACTCCAAAGCAACGCCTCTATTTCTTGCCCACAAAAATCTGAGAAAATTCACGCACACCCTTTGGATAGTTCCTCACCACCCTATGCAAAAATATCATGTGGCCCAATTTTGCTAGGAAAATTCATTTGCATTTTGACTAGAAAATGCAGTTTGTACAACAAGTGCATTATTCCCTGATCTTTTGGAGCTGAATTTTCTTGAGCATCATTACCTTAGTAACCTAATACTAAACCCCAAAAGCTCAGCTCCTAACTCTTCCTAGTTTGATTACAAATTTGGCCACAAGTTTTTGTCCAGAAACTTTCATTAAGTGATGTGATCAACTCACTCATCATGGTAGTTTGCTTACTCCTCTCCTAGCCTAAACACTCCACGATCACCAGCCTAGACATAGTTTGGCATTTCCTGGGCATAACGTTGGCACAGTACGTGTCGTGACCACGTGAGGACATGGGCTCAGGCATGTTGTTGCCGCACCCGAGCCTCTGTTGAGATCGTGCTCGTCTCAGCGTCAAGCCCAGCATGCCGCACCACGCCACCAGCCTCGCTTCACCTTCCCAGCGCCCTCGCTATCACTCGCTGATGTCGGAGCCGCCATAGGGATCACGCGCGTGCCGCGCCAAAAGATCACAGTGCCCCCATGCTCGAGTCAGACCCCTCTCATGCATCATGTGCTCGTCCCCGAGCTTGAACAGTGGCCGGATGAGCCCTGGCCACTTCTCCCTCTCTCTGTCGTTGTGCACCGCTTCTAGAGACTCTGGCTAGCTCTTGAGCTCCGCCTCGGCCACGCCTATAAATAGACCCCTCATGAGCTCATTTCTCCTCACCTCTCCACCCACTCAACCGCCACAATGTCGTAGGAAGCTGCAGCCCGGCCGGGCAGCCTCTGGCCGCCGTCCCCGACCCGAGCTCGCCGACGATCCCCTTTCTCTGCCCCTCCCTCTCTAGTGCCTCTCGAGCTCGGCCGACTGCATGGGTGTGTTCCTGGTGGTCCATTGGTGCTCGCTGACGCCTCTCGAGCCACTGGAGTGACCTCATGACACTGACATCTTCTTCCCTAACGAGCTCTGTCCGCTGCAACCACTGGAGACGCCCTCGCTGACCTCGTCCGTCCACCCGTCATCGTGTTTTTGGCATGTGCATGTTTGCCGTAGCCTTGCGCATCTCCGTATCCTTTCCACGGCGGCCGCCGACCTCTCCTCGTAGGAGAAACGCCGGCGACGCGCCACCCCTCCTCCGTTTATCTCTCACTAGTACGCGTCGGTCCTAAACAAATGGTTTTTAACCCCTTTCCGTGACGGCATTTCGAACCATCACCAATTGAGTGTGGGCAATAGGGGGGTCCTTCCCACATGGCCTAGAAACCATTGGGGATATGCCCTCCTGGCACACACGCTCGGCAAAATGAGGTCATGTGCGACCAGCGAGCACTCAAAGACAGAAATACGTACAGTAGTGCTAAAAAATACAATTATACAGGCAAAATCATTTCTGGTCGTAAGTACATCCCACACAGTCAGTCACCACTAAACGTTTCCGTTCGTATATACATCCCACACAGTCACTACAAGGAAAATGTTTGCGCAAGGTGGCGTAACGCAAACAGTTTTGAAGAGAATGTCGTGTGTGATTTTTCATTGATCCAACATGGTTTATTCCTAGAAACTGTATGCGTTGCCTGAGGTCATCGCCCACGGCGGTTTCTCATTAACCGTTTGCAATAGGAAAACCCAATTAGCAAGCTAATTGGCCAATTAGCAGGCTAATTTCCCTATTATTAATAATCCATTTACTAATCTAATTGACATTCATATTAAGCACATAATATATTCCATTTCCATATTAAGGAAGCAGGATTTCATAATTGAAATACATCGGAGTACAACATGATATAGCTTCAGCACTCAGCTACCCCATTAGACAACTACACCAGCAGCAAGTTTCACATGCAACATCTAGAACCTTTCGAAATTAGCATCATAGTCGGTACATAGAGAGATGCATCTCATCTGGAAAACTGCTGAAGCAGAAGGCGAATGTTGAGCCTTCATTCATGTTGAAGGTCTTTGCAACTTTAGGCTAGTGTCTGTGGATGATTGACCGTCCATCCTTCGACCTCTTCAGGAACACTTCAATATTGAACCGTGGGTGTTGTATGAAAACTTTCCTCGCCTCCTGACCACAGAGGTGGTTTGAGAGGTAATCATCAGTGAAGCCCGAAAACAAGGATGTGCATAAATATCTTCTCTATATTGGAAATGGGGAAAAGGAATACAAAAAGGCAAGGTATAATAGTTAGTACCATCTTGTAAACCTCAGTGCTTCCCATTGTTTCCCTGCAACACATATAAGGTAGTTAGTAATCAAGTTAAGTAAGGGTTCGCATGCTATCAGTAAAATATGTTGATGATAAATAAGCACATTGCAGATTCATCAGATTAATTCAAGCCACATGGAAAACCCATTTGTCCAAACCAAGCATGATTAAGAACTAGGAAATATAGCTCTTGTAGATGTTTCTCATGTATTAAGTGCAGCCCAATTCGATTTATTTCTCACATGGTATACAATAAGAGAATGCAGCCACAGCAATTGAACATCGCATTGTAGAATTGAACCAAGCAGTTAACTGAACACCACAACAAATGAACCAAACATTAATTGAGCACCACATTGCACAATATAACATACTCCTAATAGAAGATCAGACAGTTAACCAAACCAAGCATGCTTAACAACTTGGAAATATAGCAATTGTATTTGTTTCTCATGTATTTAGTATAGCGAAATTCGATTTATTCCTCACATGGTATACAATAAGAGAATGCAGCCACAACAATTGAAGATCACATTGCAGAATTGAACCAAGCAGTTAACTAAACACCACAACAAATGAACCAAACATTAACTGAGCACCACATTGCACAATATAACATACTCCTAATAGAATATTAGACAGATAACCAAACCAAGCATGCTTAACAACTTGGAAATATAGCAATTGTATTTGTTTCTCATGTATTTAGTACAGCCATATTCGATTTATTCCTCACATGGTATACAATAACAGAATGCAGCCACAACAATTGAACATCGCATTGCAGAATTGAACCAAGCAGTTAAATAAACACCACAACAAGTGAACCAAGCAAATGAACCAAGCAGTTAACTAAACACCAATTGAACAATATAACATACTCCTAATATAAGATCAGACAGTTAACCAAACCAAGCATGCTTAACAGCTTGGAAATATTGCACCCTGAAGAATTGAACCAAGCAGTTAATTGAACACCACATTGCACGACATATAGAACATATACACTATAGAAGAAGATTGCGTGGTAAAAGTAGATATCACAATTCACTATAATTTGTTAAGGAAAGGCAGTAGCTAGCAAACTGAACATGGGTCCATATAGTGAGCTAATAAGACAAGCTACTCCTCATTGTCGGAGATATCAATGACGATTGGCTCCTTGGACATGGAAGAGGGCAAGGCCTCCGCATCGTGGGTGCCCTCGTTGTAGTGGTGAGTTGCCTCAGCTGCTCCGGGCACCAACATGCTGGCTCTCGAGATGAGGTAAGCATGTGCATGCTGACAAAACACCGCGTAGTCTTCGTCGAAGGCACCGATGGTGGCCTTGAGAAAACGCCACGAAATGTCGTTTAAAGCAGCCAACCGTGTCACGACGTCGGCGCGCGAGGTGTCAATGGTGGCCTCGACAGCGAGGTGCTCCTCCAAGATCTGGGGGTCGGCATGAATGGCAGCCATCGTGACCTCATCCGCGCGTGCGGCCACGATTTGCTTCTCCGCTGCCAAATGCTCCTTGAGGTCCTGGCTATACAGCGTGCACCATGGCGTAGGCCGGTGCTTATTTGGTGGAGGGGTCGGTGATTTGGGTGGAAGGTGTCGCGCTTGCGCCGGTGGCTGGGGCATGTGGGATGTGGAAGGAGGAGGAGGATGGGGGTCGGGTGTGGATTACCTGCCTGGATAGGCGAGGCCGAGCAGCATGAAGGAGGGTCGCCGACAAGGAGGCGGCGGCGCTGCATGCAAGGAGTGCAGGTTTCAAGTTGGAAAGGAAGGCGGAAATAGGGAAAATGTGGCTTTAGGTAAGGGGGAGGGGCGGGGAGGTAGATATTTCCGTGGAAGCCGAAAATTTGAAATCGCTTCAGCCAAAAAACTGGCGCGCAAAGTGTCATCAGACACGGTCCGAAGATATTTTGTGCTGCATCTCACATGGTTGGTTATAATAAACTGTGTGGGATCTACTTGATTTTTCGTCTTGATTTGAATTACATAATGGGGTCACAGCTGCCACGGATGGTGTTTCAATTGCTAGAACTTTTATCTGCAGTGAACATGCAACTATAGGTGTGTCATCAAAAAATTGGAATTATTGAAGGTTTGTTTGGACATTTTTATGCATTAAGTGAGTTTTCAATGCATTTATGTGCATAATTCAAATTTTAACTACATGCACATGCTCCGGTACATATAAATTGGTTGAAAAATCAAATCTTTGCCCTTGGGTGCATGCTTAGGTCCCATGCAAGAAATGGGAATGAATGTCAAACACCCTGCCACCGTCACTCGGCCGCAAACATTGAGATGCCTAGTTTTTAAATTCTAGTAAATCCAAAGCTCATCTGAAATTCATGAAACTTGGCATGCTATCATGGAGCGGCATCAACATGCTGTGGTAAAAAATTTGTCCCATTTGGGGTAGGTTTGGGTATATGCTTCTCACAAACCGGAGCTTCTCAAAACAAGCATGATGGTTTTCGGTAGGGAAAGCCCCACCTTTGGGGACGAAATGATATCCATTGCCTCTTATTGCTTTCAAATTTTTTTCTCGTGTCAACATAGAACAACATGAGTGTTGTGTGAATTTTCGTGAATTTTCGGGTTTCGTTTGGACATTTTTATGCATTATTTGAGTTTTCAAAGCATTTATGTGCATAATTCAAATTTGAACTACATGCGCACGCTCCAGTGCATATAAATTGGTTGAAAAATCAAATACGCATCCTTGGGGTGCATGCTTAGGTGCCATGCAAGAAATAGGAATGAATTTCAAACACCAGGGCACCATTGATTGCCGGCAAAACATTGAGATGCCTGGTTTTTAAATTCTAGTAAATCCAAAACTCGTCTGAAATTCATGAAACTTGGCATGCTATCATGGAGCGGCATCAACATGTCGTGGTAAAAATTTTATCCCATTTGGGGCAGGTTTGGGTATATGCTTCTCACAACAAGCATGATGGTTTTTGGTAGGGAACGCCCAACCTTTGGGGACAAAATGATATCCATTGCCTCTTATTGCTTTAATTTTTTTTCTCGTGTCAACATAGAACAACAGGAGTGTTGTGTGATTTTTTTGTGATTTTTTGGGGTTTGTTTGGACATTTTTATGCATTATCTGAGTTTTCAATGCATTTATGTGCATAATTCAAATTTGAACTACATGCTCATGCTCCAGTGCATATAAATTGGTTGAAAAATCAAATATGTGTCCTTTGGTGCATGCTTAGGTCCCATGCAAGAAATGGGAATGAATTTCAAACACCAGGGCACCGTTGATTGCTAGCAAAACATTGAGATGTCTGGTTTCTAAATTCTAGTAAATCCAAAACTTGTCTGAAATTTATGAAACTTGGCATGCTATCATGGAGTGGCATCAACATGCCGTGGTGAAAATTTTGTCCCATTTGGGGCAGGTTTGGGTATATGCTTTTCACAAACCGGAGCTTCTCACAACAAGCATGATGGTGTTCGGTAGGGAACGCCCCACCTTTGGGGACGAAACAATATCCATTGCCTCTTATTGCTTTCAATTTTTTCTCGTGTCAACATAGAACAACCGGAGTGTTGTGTGAATTTTTGTAATTTTTCAGGGTTCGTTTGGACATTTTTATGCATTATCTGAGTTTTCAATGCATTTATGTGCATAATTCAAATTTGAACTACATGCGCATGCTCCAGTGCATATAAATTGGTTGAAAAATCAAATTTGTGTCCTTGAGTGCATGCTTAGGTCCCATGCAAGAAATGGAAATGAATTTTAAACACCAGGGCACCATTGATTGCCGGCAAAACATTGAGATGCTTGGTTTTTAAATTCTAGTAAATCCAATAATTGTATGAAATTCATGAAACTTGGCATGCTATCATGGAGCGGTATCAACATGCCGTGGTAAAAATTTTGTCCCATTTGGGGCAGGTTTGGGTATATGCTACTCACAAACCGGAGCTTCTCACAACAAGCATGATGGTGTTCGGCAGGGAACGCCCCACCTTTGGGGATGAAACGATATCCATTGCCTCTTATTGCTTTCAAAAAAAATTCTCGTGTTAACATAGAACAACAGATGTGTTGTTTGAATTTTTGTGATTTTTCGGTGTTCGTTTGGACATTTTTATGCATTATTTGAGTTTTCAATGCATTTGTGTGCATAATTTAAATTTGAACTACATGTGCATGCTCCAGTGCATATAAATTGGTTGAAAAATCAAATATGTGTCCTTGGGTGCATGCTTAGGTCCCATGCAAGAAATGGGAATGAATTTCAAACTCCAAGGCACCGTTGATTGCCGGCAAAACATTGAGATGCCTGGTTTTTAAATTCTAGTAAATCCAAAACTCGTCTGAAATCCATGAAACTTGGCATGCTATCATGGAGTGGCATCAACATGTCATGGTAAAAATTTTGTCTCATTTGGGGCAGGTTTGGGTATATGCTTCTCACAAACCGGAGCCTCTCACAACAAGCATGATGGTTTTCGGTAGGGAACACCCCACCTTTGGGGACGAAACAATATCCATTGCCTCTTATTGCTTTCAAATTTTTTTTCTCGTGTCAACATAGAACAACTGGAGTGTTGTGTGATTTTTTGTGATTTTTCGGGGTTCGTTTGGACATTTTTATGCATTATCTAAGTTTTCAATGCATTTATGTGCATAATTCAAATTTGAACTACATGCGCATGCTCCAGTGCATATAAATTGGTTGAAAAAAAATCAAATTTGTGTCCTTGGGTGCATGCAAGAAATGGGAATGAATTTCAAACACCAGGACACCGTTGATTGCCGGCAAAACGTTGAGATACTTTGTTTTTAAATTCTAGTAAATCTAAAACTCGTCTGAAATTCATGAAACTTGGCATGCTATCATGGAAGGGCACCCGACATGCTGTGGTATTTTTCGTGTCCATTTTGAGAGAAGGCCCACTCGAATAATGACAACCAACAAAGGCATTTTGAAAAAAAAATAACTGCCACTTTAATATATCAAACATTTGTATAATTCAAACCATGTGCGTTCAGTTAACCATTCACGTGACGCCACGTGTCTTGGTTTTAATGGCTATGGAGGTGTCGTGTGGACAGCTGCTTGACTAAATGGGAGGCGTGCGAGCGCAGTCCAGTGTGCAGGCTCACCGGGAAGCGTACAAGCTATTCAATGCAGGATCTGTGCATCTCTTCAACGCAAATGGTTCATATTACGGTATGCAAATTAAAGCCATACTTCGACGCTAAGCCAAGAGACACTGCGATTTGTCAAAATATGCAGCTAAAAATTAATAGTTCTCACCGGGATTAAGCATAGACTTCATTCATACTAGAGCTTAACCAGTCGTTCTCACCGGGAAGCGGGATAGCCTTGGACCGCCGCCCGTCTCGCTCCCACTGGTCTATATTAATGCCGCCGCCGAGCGGCCGCACCCCCCATCCTCGCCACACACACAATTCCTCTCTCTCCACCCGCATCCTCGATGCCGCTCTGAGTCCTCAAAGCCGTCAGTGTACGAGGATGTCGCCGAAGCGCCCCATCGGAGGGAGTGGCGACGCCAGGGCTACTGAAGCACCGGAGCACGGCGTGAATATGGAGACAGAGGTTTCCGTCCCTGCCGACGAAGTGGAGAATGAGGCTGCCAACAAGCGGATGCGGTTCGAGAAAGAACCGCAAGTGACTCCAGCAAGCCTAGACTTCATCAACAACCTCCCCGATGATATGTTGATAGTCATCATATCCCTCCTCCCAATCAAATATCGGGTGAGGACAGCCGCCCTTTACCGGCGGTGGTGCACCCTATGGCTCTGCACCCCTGTCGACCTCCTCGACCCCCACAAGCTCTGCCATGGCTATCACCAAAGCTTGGATGTGTTCTCCCAGATCCTCGACAGTCATGATGGCCCAATCAAAGGCCTTATCGCGGGAAGTGTCATTCCAATGGCAAGGAACGAGCCAAGCTTGACGAGTGGTTCCGATCCCGCGCCATAGATCAGCTCGAGAAGCTAAGTTATAATGATGGGCATATGTGCTTGCTGCCAACGTCCACGCTCTGCTTCGCGCCCACGCTGCGCCTCGCCAAGTTCATGAACTGCCATCCCCCCTTAATGACGCACCCACTCTTTTTCTACCACGATTGAAGCACCTCGAGCTCAGCGTCGTCCGCATCCCAAAGGATCACATGGAGCACCTGCTCTGCGGCTGTACTGCACTCGAGTTCCTTCGTCTTCAAGCAATGAATTGGTTGAGTACCTTGCACATTGAGGGAGTCCTAGATTAGGGGGTCTCCGGACAGCCGGACTGTTGGACTATGAATATACAAGATTGAAGACTTCGTCTCGTGTCTGGATGGGACTTTTACTTGGCGTAGAAGGAAAGCTAGGCAATACGGATATGTATATCTCCTCCTTTGTAACCGACCTTGTACCCTAGCCCCCTCCGGTGTCTATATAAACCGGAGGGTTTTAGTTCGTAGGACAACATACAATCATACCATAGGCTAGCTTCTAGGGTTTAGCCTCTCTGATCTCGTGGTAGATCAACTCTTGTACTACTCATATTATCAAGAACAATCAAGCAGGACATAAGGTATTACCTCCATCAAGAGGGCCCGAACCTGGGTAAAACATTGTGTCCCCTGCCTCCTGTTACCATCCGCCTTAGACGCACAATTCAGGACCCCCTACCCGAGATCTGCCGGTTTTGACACCGACATTGGTGCTTTCATTGAGAGTTCCACTGTGCCATCGCCGTAAGGAAGGATGCCTCGTCTCATTGTTAAAAACAACATTACCGCCGGGGGAGCCCTGGCTGTCGGCCAAACTCTCCGGCTAGGCAGTTTCATCATGACCGCCCGTTCGGCTGCTGCACCGACGATGACTTCTCGGGTCATCGAAAACAGCCTCCACGTCGGCTCGGAATTTGCCGAGCAGATGGATCCAATGGAGCTCTCTTCCCTAAACGAGCTCTGGGATCGCATCGCCGCCTTGGGAGTCGCTACGGACTATGATTGGATTGGGCTTAAACCCGATCAAAGGGAGATTAACTCTTCACCGGTCACCCATCATATCGCGGTGGTGGAGGAACAGTGCGGCGATTCTTCCTCTATCTTGAGGACTAACTATGTCCAGATTCCTGAGCTCTCCGAGCCGGATACCCGTTTATGGGAGGACATCACCCAAGCCCTGAACCTAGAGTCAGGCAGCGGGCCAGACTTATCGGGCAACATCCCGGAATCCGAACTTCCAAGATTGGAAACTCCTCGGCCCCTGGGTCTCAGATCGGGTAAGGGTTCGGACTCAAATCCACCCACCCACCTAGACATAAATGATCTTTCCCACATCAGGAAAGAGCCCCATGAAACAGTACATCATTATTGGGCCAGATTCCTCCTTGTGATGAACAAGTTTAAGGACTGTCGCGAGGAAGACGCAGTCTCATTTTTCTGCAATAATTGCATGGACAAGGGAATCCTTAACGCCTTAAGTCGCCGTGACATATCACGCTTCACTGACTTGGCATCCATAGTACAAAAGTACTGTGCGATGGAAAGCGCCTGGAAAACTGAAACGAAATTTTGGGATAATCCGGCTCCAAATATACACCCAGTCCAAAGTAAAAGGGTGCACTTGTTAGGGATCGTAGCAGAAATTCAAAATTTTCCTACGTGTCACCAAGATCAATCTATGGAGTCATCTAGCAATGAGGGAGGAGTCGATCTACATACCCTTGTAGATCGCGCGCGGAAGCGTTCAAGAGAACGGGGTTGATGGAGTCGTACTCGTCGTGATCCAAATCACCGATGATCCTAGCGCCGAACGGATGGCACCTCCGCGTTCAACACACGTACGGAGCAGCGACGTCTCCTCCTTCTTGATCCAGCAAGGGGGGAGGAGATGTTGATGGAGATCCAGCAGCACGACGGCGTGGTGGTGGAAGTAGCGGGATTCCAACAAGGATTCGCCAAGCGCTGCGGGAGGAGGGAGATGTGTCACGGGAGGGAGAGGGAGGCGCCAGGGCTTAGGTGCGGCTGCCCTCCCTCCCCCACTATATATAGGGCCAAGGGAGAGGGGGGCGCAGCCTTGTCCCTTCCTCCAAGGAAGGGTGCGGCCAGGGAGGAGTCCATCCTCCCCAAGGCACCTAGGAGGTGCCTTCCCCCTTTAGGATTCTTCCTTTACCTTATCTCTTGGCGCATGGGCCTCTTGGGGCTGGTGCCCTTGGCCCATATAGGCCAAGGCGCGCACCCCTACAGCCCATGTGGCCCCCCGGGGCAGGTGGACCCCCTTGGTGGACCCCCGAACCCCTTTCGGCACTCCCGGTACAATACCGATAATGCGCGAAACTTTTCCGGCGACCAAAACAAGACTTCCCATATATAAATCTTTACCTCCGGACCATTCCGGAACTCCTTGTGACGTCCGGGATCTCATCCGGGACTCCGAACAACTTTCGGGTTACCACATACTAATATCTCTATAACCCTAGCGTCACTGAACCTTAAGTGTGTAGACCCTACGGGTTCGGAAAGCATGCAGACATGACCGAGACGTTCTCCGGTCAATAACCAACAGCGGTATCTGGATACCCATGTTGGTTCCCACATGTTCCACGATGATCTCATCGGATGAACCACGATGTCGAGGATTCGATCAATCCCGTATACAATTCCCTTTGTCTAGCGGTACGATACTTGCCCGAGATTCGATCGTCGGTATCCCGATACCTTGTTCAATCTCGTTACTGGCAAGTCTCTTTACTCGTTCCGTAACACATCATCCCGTGATCAACTCCTTGATCACATTGTGCACATTATGATGATGTCCTACCGAGTGGGCCCAGAGATACCTCTCCGTCACACGGAGTGACAAATCCCAGTCTCGATTCGTGCCAACCCAACAGACACTTTCGGAGATACCCGTAGTGCACCTTTATAGTCACCCAGTTACGTTGTGACGTTTGGCACACCCAAAGCACTCCTACGGTATTCGGGAGTTGCACAATCTCATGGTCTAAGGAAATGATACTTTACATTAGAAAAGCTTTAGCATACGAACTACACGATCTTTGTGCTAGGCTTAGGATTGGGTCTTGTACATCACATCATTCTCCTAATGATGTGATCCCGTTATCAACGACATCCAATGTCCATGGTCAGGAAACCATAACCATCTATTGATCAACGAGCTAGTCAACTAGAGGCTTACTAGGGACATGGTGTTGTCTATGTATCCACACATGTATCTGAGTTTCCTATCAATACAATTCTAGCATGGATAATAAACGATTATCATGAACAAGGAAATATAATAATAACCAATTTATTATTGCCTCTAGGGTATATTTCCAACAGTCTCCCACTTGCACTAGAGTCAATAATCCAGTTCACATTGATATGTGATTAACACTCAAGGTCACATCCCCATGTGACTAACACCCAAAGAGTTCTGGGTTTGATCGTGTTATGCTTGTGAGAGAGGTTTCAGTCAACGGGTCTGCAACATTCAGATCCGTATGTACTTTGCAAATTTCTATGTCATCTTGTAGATGCAACTACTATGCTACATCTGGAGCCATTTCAAATAACTGTTCTACTTGGAGCTATTCTAAATTGTTGCTCCATTATACATATCCGGTATCTCTACTCAGAGCTATCCGGATAGGTGTTAAGCTTGCATCGACGTAACCCTTTACGACGAACTCTTTTACCACCTCCATAATCGAGAAAATTCCTTAGTCCACTAGTTACTAAGGATAACTTTGACCGATGTCCTATGATCCATTCTTGGATCACTCTTGTACCCCTTGACTGACTCATGGCAAGGCACACTTCAGGTGCGGTACACAGCATAGCATACTGTAGAGCCTATGTCTAAAGCATAGGGGACGACCTTCGTCCTTTCTCTCTATTCTGCCACGGTCAGGTTTCGAGTCTTACTCAATGTTCACACCTCACAACTCAGGCAAGAACTCCTTCTTTGACTGATCCATCTTGAACACCTTCAAGATCATGTCAAGGTATGTGCGCATTTGAAAGTACCATTAAGCGTTTTGATATATCCTTATAGATCTTGATGCTCAATGTTCAAGTAGCTTAATCCAGGCTTTCCATTGAAAAACACTTTCCAAATAACCCTATATGCTTTCCAGAAATTCTACGTCATTCTGATCAACAATATGTCAACAACATATACTCATCAGAAATTCTATAGTGCTCCCACTCACTTCTTTGGAAATACAAGTTTCTCATAAACTTTGTATACACCCAAAATCTTTGATCATCTCATCGAAGCATACATTCCAACTCTGAGATGCTTACTCCAGTCCTTAGAAGGATTGTTGGAGCTTTGCATACTTATTAGCATCTTTCAGGATTGACAAAACCTTCCGTTTGTATCACATACAACCTTTCCTCAAGAAAATCGTCGAGGAAACAATGTTTTGACATCCTATCTGCAAGATTTCATAAATAATGCAGTAATCACTAATATAATTCCAACAGACTCTTAGCATCGCTACGAGTGAGAAAGTCTCATCGTAGTCAACTCCTTGAACTTGTCGGAAAACATCTTAACAACAAGTCGAGCTTTCTTAATGGTGATACTTACCATCATTGTCCGTCTTCCTTTTAAAATCCATATGTACCTAACAGCCTTACGTCCATCAAGTAGTTCTTCCAAAGTCTACACTTTGTTTTCATATATGGATCCTCTCTCGGATTATATGGCCTTGAGCCATTTTGGAATCCATGCCCACCATCGCTTCTCCATAGCTTGTAGGTTCATTGTTGTCTAGCAACATGACTTCCAAGACAGGATTACGTACCACTCTGAAGTAGTACGCATCCTTGTCATCCTACGAGGTCTGGGAGTGACTTGATCCGAAGTCTCATGATCAATATCCTAAGCTTCCACTTCAATTGGTGTAGGTGCCACAGGAACAACTCTTTGTGCCCTGCTATACACTAGTTGAAGTGACGGTTCAATAACCTCATCAAGTCTCCACCATCCTCCCACTCAATTCTTTCGAGAGAAACTTTTCCTCAAAAAAGGACCCGATTCTAGAAACAATCCCTTATTGCTTTCGGATCTGAGACAGGAGGTATACCCAACTGTTTTGGGTGTCCTATGAAGATGCATTTATCCGCTTTGGGTTCGAGCTTATCAGCCTAAAACTTTTTCACATAAGCGTCGCAGCCCCAAACTTTTAAGAAATGACAGTAGGTTTCCTTAAACCATAGTTCATACGATGTCATCTCATCGGAATTACGTGGTGCCCTATTTAAAGTGAATGTGGTTATCTCTAATGCCTAAACCATAAACTATTGTGGTAATTCGATAAGAGACATCATGGTATGCATCATATCCAATAGGGTGCAGTTATGATGTTCGGACACACCATCACACAATGGTGTTCCAGGCTGTATCAGTTGTGAAACAATTTCCACAATGTCTTAATTCTGTGCCAAACTCGTAATTCAGATATTCATCTCTATGATCATATCATAGATATTTTATCCTCTTGTCATGATGATCTTTCAACTTCACCCTGAAATTACTTGAACCTTTCAATAATTCAGACTCGTGATTCATCAAGTAAATATACTCAACATCTACTCAAATCATCTGTGAAGTAAGAACATAACGATATCCACTACACGCCTCAGCACTCATTGGACTGCGCACATCAAAAATGTATTACTTCCAACAAGTTGCTTTCTAGTTCCATTTTACTGAAACCGAGGCTTTCAGTCATCTTGCCCATGTGGTATGATTTGCATGTCTCAAGTGATTCAAAATTAAGTGAGTCCAAATGGTCCATTTGCATGGAGTTTCTTCATGCATATACACCAATAGACATGGTTCGCATGTCTCAAACTTTTCAAAAATGAGTGAGTCCAAAGATCCATCAACATGGAGCTTCTTCATGCGTTTTATACCGATATGACTTAAGTGGCAGTGCCACAAGTAGGTGGTACTATAGTTACTATCCTATATCTTTTGGCATGAACATGTGTATCACTACGATCGAGATTCAATAAACCATTCATTTTAGGCGTAAGACCATTGAAGGTATTATTCAAATAAACAGAGTAACCATTATTCTCCTTAAATGAATAACCGTATTGCGATAGTCATAATCCAATCATGTCTATGCTCAACGCAAACACCAAATAACAATTATTTAGGTTTAACACCAATCTCGATGGTAGGAGCGTACGATATTTGATCAACCTTGGAAATACTTCCAACACATATCGTCATCTCACCTTTTAGCTAGTCTCCGTTTGTTTCGAGTTACTAACACTTAGCAACCGAACCGGTATCTAAAACCCTGGTGCTACTAGGAGTACTAGTAAAGTACACATCAACACAATGTATATCCAATATACTTCTATCGACCTTGCCAGCCTTCTAATCTACCAAGTATCTAGGGTAATTCTGCTCCAGTGGCTGTTCCCCTTATTACAGAAGCACTTAGTCTCGGGTTTGGGTTCAACCTTGGGTTTCTTCACTAGAGCAGCAGCTGAATTGCCGTTTCATGAAGTATCCCTTCTTGCCCTTGCCCTTCTTGAAACTAGTGGTTTCACCAACCATCAACAATTGATGCTCCTTCTTGATTTCTACTTTCGTGGTGTCAAACATCGCGAATATTTCAAGGATCATCATATCTATCCCTGATATGTTATAGTTCATCATGAAGCTCTAGCAGCTTGGTGGCAATGACTTTGGAGAAACATCACTATCTCATCTGGAAGATCAACTCCCACTTGATTCAAATGATTGTTGTACTCAGACAATCTGAGCACAAGCTCAACAATTGAGCTTTTCTCCCTTAGTTTGCAGGCTAAGAAAATCGTCGGAGGTCTTATACCTCTTGACGTGGGCACGAGCCTGAAATCCCAATTTCAGCCCTCGAAACATCTCATATGTTTCGCGACGTTTCAAAACGTCGTCGGTGCCTCAACTCTAAACCGTTTAACTGAACTATCACGTAGTTATCAAAATGTGTATGTCAGATGTTCGCAACATCCACAGACAACGTTCGAGGTTCAGCACACTGAGCAGTGCATTAAGGACATAAGCCTTCTATGAAGCAATGAGGACAATCCTCAGTTTACGGACCTAGTCCGCATAATTGCTACTATCAACTTTCAACTAAATTTTCTCTAGGAACATAACTAAACAGTAGAACTAAAGCGCGAGCTACGACATAATTTGCGAAGACCTTTTGACTATGTTCAGGATAATCAAGTTCATCTTATGAACTCCCACTCAGATAGACATCCCTCTAGTCATCTAAGTGATTACATGATCCGAGTCAACTAGGCCGTGTCCGATCATCACGTGAGACAGACTAATCATCATCGGTGAACATCTTCATGTTGATCGTATCTACCATACGACTCATGCTCGACCTTTTGGTCTCTTGTGTTCCGAGGCCATGTCTGTACATGCTAGGCTCGTCAAGTCAACCTAAGTGTTTGCATGTGTAAATCTGTCTTACACCCGTTGTATGTGAACATTGGAATCTATCACACCTGATCATCATGTGGTGCTTCGAAACAACGAACTGTCGCAATGGTGCACAGTTAGGGGGAACACTTGAAATTTTAATGAGGGATCATCTTATTTACTACCGTCGTCCTAAGCAAATAAGATGTATAAACATGATAAACATCACATGCAATCAAATAGTGACATGATATGGCCAATATCATATTGCTCCTTTTGATCTCCATCTTCGGGGCTCCATGATCATCATCGTCACCGGCATGACACCATGATCTCCATCATCATGATCTCCATCATCGTGTCTTCATGAAGTTGTCTCGCCAACTATTACTTCTACTACTACAACTAACGGTTAGCAATAAAGTAAAGTAATTACATGACGTTTATGTTGACACGCATGTCATAAATAAATTAAGACAACTCCTATGGCTCCTGCCGGTTGTCATACTCATCGACATGCAAGTCGTGATTCCTATTACAAATGATCAATCTCATACATCACATATCATTCATCACATTCTTCTTGGCCATATCACATCACATAGCATACCCTGCAAAAACAAGTTAGACGTCCTCTAATTGTTGTTTGCATGTTTTACGTGGCTGCTATGGGTTTCTAGCAAGAACGTTTCTTACCTATGCAAAACCCACAATGTGATATGCCAATTGCTATTTACCCTTCATAAGGACCCTGTTCATCGAATCCGATCCGACTAAAGTGGGAGAGACAGACACCCGCCAGCCACCTTATGCAACTAGTGCATGTCAGTCGGTGGAACCGGTCTCACGTAAGCGTACGTGTAAGGTTGGTCCGGGCCGCTTCATCCCACGATGCCGCCGAATCAAGATAAGACTAGTAACGGCAAGATAATTGACAATATCGACGCCCACAACTACTTTGTGTTCTACTCGTGCATAGTAACTACGCATAGGCCTAGCTCATGATGCCACTGTTAGGGATCGTAGCAGAAATTCAAAATTTTCCTATGTGTCACCAAGATCAATCTATGGAGTCATCTAGCAACGAGGGAGGAGTGGATCTACATACCCTTGTAGATCGCGTGCGGAAGCGTTCAAGAGAACGGGGTTGATGGAGTCGTACTCGTCGTGATCCAAATCATCGATGATCCTAGCACCGAACGGAGGGCACCTCCGCGTTCAACACACGTACGGAGCAGCAACGTCTCCTCCTTCTTGATCCAGCAAGGGGGGAGGAGAGGTTGATGGAGATCCAGCAGCACGACGGCGTGGTGGTGGAAGTAGCGGGATTCCAACAGGGCTTCGCCAAGCGCTGCGGGAGGAGGGAGATGTGTCACGGGAGGGAGAGGGAGGCGCCAGGGCTTAGGTGCGGCTGCCCTCCCTCCCCCCACTATATATAGGGCCAAGGGAGAGGGGGGGCACAGCCTTGGCCCTTCCTCCAAGGAAGGGTGCGTCCAGGGAGGAGTCCATCCTCCCCAAGGCACCTAGGAGGTGCCTTCCCCCTTTAGGACTCTTCATTTCCCTTATCTCTTGGCGCATGGGCCTCTTGGGGCTGGTGCCCTTGGCCCATATAGGCCAAGGTGCACACCCCTACAGCCCATGTGGCCCCCCGGGGCAGGTGGACCCCCTTGGTGGACCCCCGGACCCCTTTCGGCACTCCCGGTACAATACCGATAATGCGCGAAACTTTTCCGGCGACCAAAACAACACTTCCCATATATAAATCTTTACCTCCGGACCATTCCGGAACTCCTTGTGATGTCCGGGATCTCATCCGGGACTCCGAACAACTTTCGGGTAACCGCATACTAATATCTCTATAACCCTAGCGTCACCGAACCTTAAGTGTGTAGACCCTACGGGTTCGGGAAGCATGCAGACATGACCGAGACGTTCTCCGGTCAATAACCAACAGTGGGATCTGGATACCCATGTTGGTTCCCACATGTTCCACGATGATCTCATCGGATGAACCACGATGTCGAGGATTCGATCAATCCCGTATACAATTCCCTTTGTCTAGCGGTACGATACTTGCCCGAGATTCGATCGTCGGTATCCCGATACCTCGTTCAATCTCGTTACTGGCAAGTCTCTTTACTCGTTCCGTAACACATCATCCCGTGATCAACTCCTTGATCACATTCTGCACATTATGATGATGTCCTACCGAGTGGGCCCAGAGATACCTCTGTCACACGGAGTGACAAATCCCAGTCTCGATTCGTGCCAACCCAACAGACACTTTCGGAGATACCCGTAGTGCACCTTTATAGTCACCCAGTTACGTTGTGACGTTTGGCACACCCAAAGCACTCCTACGGTATCCGGGAGTTGCACAATCTCATGGTCTAAGGAAATGATACTTTACATTAGAAAAGCTTTAGCATACGAACTACACGATCTTTGTGCTAGGCTTAGGATTGGGTCTTGTCCATCACATCATTCTCCTAATGATGTGATCCCGTTATCAACGACATCCAATGTCCATGGTCAGGAAACCGTAACCATCTATTGATCAACGAGCTAGTCAACTAGAGGCTTACTAGGGACATGGTGTTGTCTATGTATCCACACATGTATCTGAGTTTCCTATCAATACAATTCTAGCATGGATAATAAACGATTATCATGAACAAGGAAATATAATAATAACCAATTTATTATTGCCTCTAGGGTATATTTCCAATAGCACTATCATAAGACACCCAAGTTAATTACAAAGAAACAAAAACCCTCTACAGGGCGTGGAACCGTATTGGAGGGATGGCTCAACGGACCCTGCAAAATTCATAATACAGCGGATACCATACCAACACATAGCCTTAGAGCATGTTGGGTACTCCGGCAGGTGGCCAAAAGTGGTGAGGATCTTCTCATCCCAGATGCCACAGAGCACCATCCCGGGGATAACAATACGGTATTAACAGTCTTTGAAACCTTCGCATCAAATAATAGGCGCAAGCGAAAACTCCACAGCCTTGCCGAAATCTGCCACGTGGCAGCAATAAATCCATGGAATGACACGGCTATTACCTTCAATACCAGTGACGAACCTAAATTCCGAACAGCCTGAGCACCAGTTGCACTGGTCCTCAGTCCAATTGTGGACAGCTTTCAACTCACCAAAGTACTCAAGGACGGCGGCAGTGGATTGAACCTCATCTATGAGGAAACTCTTCAAAAAAAATGGAAATAGACTGGAACAGCATTGAGCAAAGCAGCACAACCTTCAGAGGAATCATCCCCAGTCGGGAATCACGCTGTGTTGGGAAAATCACACTAGATGTGGTATTCGGCACGATAGAGAACTATAGGTCCGAAGAAATTACATTCCAAGTGGCCCCGTTCAGTAGTGGATACCACGCCCTTTTAGGGCGGGAGGCGTTCACGATCTTCCAAGCCATACCCCATTATGGGTACATGAAGCTCAAAATGCCCGGGCCCAACGGAATCATCACTCTCGCTAGTGATCCGGACACAGCACTCCGCGCCGAAAACAAAACAGCCGCATTGGCCCTCGAGGCATTATCCGAAGCCCTTTCGGCCGAGGAATTAACTGCGCTATGCTCCACAGTGGATAGGGACAACGTGATACTTGACAAGAGATCCAAGTCCACCTCTTTTAAACCAGTGGATGAAATAGTCAAATTCCAAGTCCACCCAACGGACCCTACAAAAACAGCCTCCATCGGGGCACAGTTAAACCCCGCCGTGGACGCCGCACTACGAGAGTTCCTGCGCGAGAATTGGGACATATTCGCCTGGCACCCCTCAGACATGCCAGGAATCCCACGCAGGCTGGCCGAGCACAGCCTCAATATTCTAAAGGGATTCAAGCCGGTCAAGCAGACTCTTCGGCGTTTCTCTGAACCTAAGAGACAAGCTATGGGAGAGGAACTAGCCAAGTTATTGGAGGCCGGATTCATTAGAGAAATAAAACACCCGGACTGGCTAGCAAACCTGGTGATGGTACCAAAGAAGGACAAATCCTGGCGCCTATGTGTCGATTTCAAGGACCTCAACAAGGCTTGCCCAAAGGATCCCTTCCCCCTCCCCCGCATTGATCAAATTATCGATGCTACCGCAGGACACGATTCATTGTGTTTCCTCGACGCATACTCCGGCTACCACCAAATCAAGATGGCGGAGTCCGACCAAGCCGCAACGGCATTTATCACACCATATTGCCCCTTCTGTTTCAACACAATGCCTTTTGGGCTCAAAAACGCCGGCGCAACATATCAGCGCATGATTCAGACATGTCTGGAGAAACAGATCGGCAAAACAGTAGAGGCATACATAGATGATGTGGTCGTCAAAACCAAACACGTCGACTCTCTAATAGACGACTTGAGGCTCACATTCGACAACCTCCGAACATACGACATCAAGCTCAATCTGGAAAAATGTGTTTTCGGCGTACCAGCCAGAAAGCTCCTAGGTTTCATTGTCTCCAGTAGAGGAATTGAAGCAAATCCGGCCAAAATCCGAGCTCTGTCACAGTTGGCTATCCCAACGGACCTCAAACAAATCCAGAAATTAACCGGATGTGTGGCGGCTCTAAGCCGCTTTATCTCCCGCTTAGGAGAAAAGGCATTACCCCTTTATTGCCTCCTTCGGTGCACCAAACACTTCGAGTGGACGGACGCTGCCACAGCCGGATTGGAAGAAATAAAGCCATACTGGCAACCAACCCAATCCTGACCGCGCCAAACATCGGCGAACCAATGATGTTGTACATTGCGGCAACTCATCAGGTTGTAAGCGCAGTGCTCGTTGTCGAACGAGAAGCGGACGGACATAAATTCCCCCTTCAAAAGTCGGTATATTATGTATCCACTGTCCTCACTCCATGCAAATCACGGTACCCACATTATCAAAAGATAGCCTATGCGGTATTCATGGCATCCCGGAAGCTGCGACACTACTTTCAAGAGTGTTCAATTACAGTAGCCTCAGAAGTGCCACTTAATGATATTATAAACAACCGCGACGCCACGGGCCGGATTGCCAAATGGGCCATTGAGCTCCTCCCGTTCGACATAACATACAAACCCCGGCGAGCCATTAAATCGCAAGTATTGGTCGACTTTGTCGCCGAATGGACGGAAGCCGAACTCCCTAAAGAGTACGGCACATACTCCAATTGGATCATGCACTTTGACGGCTCCAAAATGCTGGCTGGTCTGGGGGCTGGCGTCGTCCTGACGTCCCCAACCGGAGATACAGTTCAATACGTACTATAGATACTGTATACAGACTCCAACAACGCAGCCGAATATGAAGCCCTGTTACATGGTCTCCGGATGGCAGTTTCCATGGGCATTCAACGCCTGGAGGTGCGTGGGGATTCGAACCATGCAATATCCCAAATAAATGGAGACTCGATGCCAAGGATCCAAAGATGGCGGCCTATCGCAACACCGTCCTAAAGATGTCAGCTTGGTCCGAGGGGCTCGAATTTCACCATGTGGCTCGAGAAAACAATCAGGCGGCGGACATCCTCGCCCGCATCGGCGCAAAACGCGATGCGATCCCCCCCAACATCTTTTTGGAAAGTTTGTTTAAGCCATCCGTGGTATGGGAAGGGGACACCAGTAACAATAGTCCGGACCCAACCAAAATGCTCGATACCGAACACTCTGACATAATCGGAGGCTCTGCCACCGAAATAACACCTTCAGCCCACGTAATAATGGACATCATCGCCCCGTGGACAGAACCATTCCTGGCCTACCTAACTAGGCAGGAACTTCCCCAGGACCAAAATGAGGCATGCTGCATAGTGCGGCGATCTAAAGCCTACAGGGTCCATGAGGGAGAGCTGTATAAAAAAGCACTACCGGAGTCCTTCAAAGGTGCATCTCCAAAGAGGAAGGGCGGAAACTTTTGGCAGAAATTCACGCCGGACTCGGCGGCCACCACGCTACAGCCCGGGCCCTTGTAAGCAAGGCCTTCCGTACAGGTTTTTATTGGCCAACAGCCCGGATAGATGCACAGGACTTGGTCCAACGCTGCGTCGGTTGCCAGCTTTTTGCAAACCAAAGCCACATGCCACCCACCGCCCTCCAAACAATCCCCATTACCTAGCCCTTTGCGGTCTGGGGGCTTGACATGGTTGGACCCCTTAAAGGGGGAACCCATAAGAAAAAATACTTACTAGTCATGGTGGATAAATTTACCAAATGGATAGAAGCCAAACCTGTTAAAACGGCCGAATCCGGACCGGTGATAGACTTCATATACGGGGTTGTACACCGTTATGGCGTCCCCCACAGCATCATCACTGACAACGGCACGAACTTTACGGC
Organism: Triticum aestivum; assembly: GCF_018294505.1. Taxonomy (NCBI): domain Eukaryota; kingdom Viridiplantae; phylum Streptophyta; class Magnoliopsida; order Poales; family Poaceae; genus Triticum; species Triticum aestivum. The sequence continues at coordinate 64,765,406 of NC_057800.1, read as the reverse complement.
CAATGAGGTAAAACTCTGGTGCAGCAACATGGGCATCAAGCTCGATTATGCTTCTGTCTATCACCCACAAACTAACGGCCAAGTTGAGCAAGCAAATGGTCTTATCATGAGCGGCATCAAACCCAGATTAGTGCGGTCCTTAAAGGAGTCTAACACGCACTGGGTAGAGGAGCTCGACTCCGTACTCTGGGGGCTGCGGACCACACCGAATCATACTACCGGATACACACCCTTCTTTATGGTGTACGGCGCAGAGGCGGTTCTGCCCTGCGACATAATTCATGACTCACCTCGAGTGCGCATGTACGAAGAAAGAGAAGCCGAGCTCGATCGGCAGGATAGTCTGGACACCCTGGAGGAGGAGCGCGACGTGGCAAAAGCCCGTTCCGCATTCTATCAGCAACAGGCTCGAAGATACCAAAGCAGAGAAGTACGGGCCAAAACTTAGAACGTCGGCGAGCTAGTTCTATGCCTGCCGGAGAATAAAAAGACCAAGCTTGAGCCCAAATGGGAAGGTCCCTTCATTATTGACCAATTTCTGACCGGTGGAGCGTACCATCTGCGGGATGCATCGAATAATCGACTTGAGCCGAACCCATGGAACGCAGCCAGGCTCCGAAGATTCTACGCCTAGTGCCGGACTCTATGTTCGTCTCCTTCCTCTGTCCATTTTTCGCATATACATTATCTGTCTTTTTCTCTTTCTTTCTTTTAATCTTTCTCAAGGCCTTCAAGGGCCAACTTGTGCCTTGCTTGCACACTATTGACGCGCTAACCGCGCTCATTATACCTCGGGGCTTCTTACACAGAAGCTTAATTATTTATCTGGGCTTCATGCCCCGCACATGTGTTATTCTTCCGCATGTACCTTTTCTTCGCCATTATATGCATCGATATGACTTAAGTTTTGGCCAAGCTGGGTTGCCTGGCTCTTGTATTTATGCCCTACGTTCCCGTTAATTCGGCTAGGGCATAAGGGGATCACCTCTGCGATTGTTACTGCCGGGTCAGCCGGATGTGTACCTCAGACTGGGTGAAGCCGAAAGCTAGCGTTCTTAAGGGAATATTCGGTCGGTGAACAAAAGATGATTTTTATTTATTTTCCATATGTGCCCCCAGATGTTTTTGCCTGCGTTTCCTCTCGCAGTCCGGACATGCACTTTAGGGCATGCGTACCCAGGGAAAGGAACCCTTAACGGAACTATTCTCCCTGGAAGATGTTTCTTACTACCCATGTAATATAACATAACTAGTTGGGTACTTGTCTGTTCAAGCACTAATGACCCCTACGCCTGGTTTCCACGCATACCCCGGTTCTTATATAACTGAGCGGGTATTCGGATACACTCCGGACTATCGGGTCCCGAGGTTGAAGCGAAAAGGTCCGCCATGACAAATGATTTACAATCCGGCTAGAAGGCATTATACATGTCACTTTAATTACATAGTCATCTAGACTGACTAAATTCCTCTTCTATACCATCCAACAGGCTGTCTAGCCTACAATCATGTTGGGAATACTTTGCGGCTAATTCTACTTGCCCATACACTAAGCTAACGGGGATCTCTTTCCCATCGGGCCCCACAGGTCCGACCTCGGCCATGTGGTTTGGGTCAGCCTTGGTATACCGCGTCTTCACCATGGCCGAGGCTTCCCTGGCACCTTGACGGCAGGCCGATATCTTCCATAATCGGAAGCGCCGCCATGCTCCCTTGAGCTTCTCCGCAAGCTCTCCAATGCCTGCTGGCAGGGAGACGGATGGCCACAAGGCTGGGTAATACCTTGCATCACCTGCCGAACTTGTTTGTGCAGTTGTGAGAGCTCGGGTAGAAGATCACCCGCAGACCTGGGCATCTCCTCCACGGGACGACCCGTCAGCATACCTGCAGACATAACTCTGTTAGACGGCTTCTCCGCCGCACCCTTTTAAGGGTTCGTTCAAGCACTTACTGAAAATGTCGCGTCGAAGCCGCTTATTCTCCTTCTCGGAGTCCACAAGCTGAGCTCGAACATCTTTTAGTTCCACGCTCAGCTTGATATTGGCATCTTGGAGATTGTTTTTCTCCCGCCTGACCTTAGTCAGCACGCGTTCGCCAGCCTTTAGCTGTCGTACGACATGCTGGTCCTCCGGATTCTCTCCGGAGTCATCTGCAATATCTATTATTAGATCTGCAGCAATGCCGCATGCTATATGGTACCTATCATTCTTTGAAACAAAGGTTACCAGCTGGGGACTTTTTAGGTTCCTTCAATGCAGCAACGGCGACCCGAAGTTGGGTCTTGCATTCCTCCAGCTCCTGTGACAGTCGAGTATTCTTCTCTGTAAGAACCTGCACAATAAATGATCCTTAAATCAGTTGTGCCAACTGTTTCAAGTCTCAGGGGCTACTGATACATATAATCGTCAGATTTGCTTACCCGTACATCCCTTACATACTGGTCTGTGGCTTTGGCTAGACCATTTTGAGCAGCACGGAGGTACGCGTCTCCAGAATTGAAGGCATCAAATGCCTCTGGTGAGAAGCAAGCGTCACGGAGTACGGCCCGGCGACGCCTATGATTCATGGCGCTCTCCACTTCTGAATTTGTAGCAGACAGTCTATCTGCATCCTCTGTAGGAGGAGTATCCGGCGTCCGCCCCATGTCGGCTTCCGCCTCTATGTCCGGCCCTAGAGCCCGACTGGTGGAAGCATGATCGGCAGCCTCGCCGGACATATTCCGGCGAGTGTTTTTTCTATTAAAGAAACATGGACGTCATTACATTTCGAGAAAGACGACAACCACGGAGCGGGGTTTTTTGTCATACCTCTGCGCCGGCGTCTCCGTCCTGACCGCCTTCCTTTTTGGCCTACCCGGCCTCGGTGCCTCTTGTTGGCGAGTTGCTGCGGGTTCGGCACGGCGTCCCGAATGCCTTCCCTGTAAAACACCATATGTATATGGTAGGTGAAGTGTCTAAAAGGGGATCCTAGTTTTTGGAGTTGGGATTTTGGTTTTTCTTACGTGCGATGCAGGGAGCAGTCCGGGATAGTTGGCCGTAATGGCCACCATGGCGTCATCACAGCTTAATTGATAGAACTGCCGGTCTATCAGCTCCACGAATATGTCCGGATCTTCTTCGAGTCCGGGACCGAGGGCCCGGTCAGGGTCCTCTGGTTGTGGAGATGGGCTGTTGACCTCCCTTATGGCTTTTCGCAGTTCTTGCCGTAAAATGGCAAGGTGAGTACCTATGACAAAGAATGCGGGAAGAATGGGAGTAAGGAGATATAACTCACCCAGCTTGGAGGGTTGTACATGGAGAATCCATCCCGTGGCTTGATGCGGATGAACTCCTCTTCCTCTCCCTTGAACAACTCGGACAGAATTTTTGCTAAAGCAGCAGCGGTGTCCGGACCCTTACGCCCGCAACGGGTGGCATCATCTTCCCCGTTAAAACGCCACAGGGGGTGCCCTTGATATTGAAGTGGCTGCACTCCCCGCATTATGCATATTGACATAACCTCGATTACTGTCAGTCCTGATTGAGCCGGCACTTTAATCCGGTTCATCAGGTAAAGGACTTCTCAGTTGTCTTCCTCCTGGGGGCTCTGTGGGCGCCAGCTTCGGCGTTTCTTTAGAGGAGCATTGTTGAACTGAGGAAGACCCCGCCGAACAGGGTCCGGAAGGGGGACGTCCTCCATATAAAACCATTCCGAAGGCCAGTCTTCGGACGTCTTCTTCGGAGTATCGGACAGGTATCCGGTTTCGGCGATGCGCCATATTTCGGCTACGCCCACTTGATAAAGTGACCCCTTCTGTGTGCGGGGGACGAGGCAATATAACCTTTTCCACAGCTTGAAATGAGCCTCGCAGCCCAGGAATAACTCACAAAGGGCAACATAGCCGGCGATGTGTAATATGGAAGCAGGGGTGAAATTATGCAGTTGGAGGCCGTAAAACTCCAGGAGCCCGCGGAGGAATGGATGAATCAGAAATCCAAGTCCCCTTAATAAGTAAGGAACAAGGCACACCCGCTCCCCCGTAGAGGGGCTGGGGAAGCTCTCCGCTTGCTCCCCGCCATTGTAGGTGGCGAGCCCGGCTCAGACGGGAACCATATATGTTGGAGGGAGAAATCCCTGGGTCTGCAGTTTGACTAATCGACTGTGTGAGACAGAACACCTCTCCCAATCACCGGGCTTAGGGCTACGGAGGCGAGAGGAGGAGCTGCGGTGGTCGACCATGTTGGAGTGGATTTTTCCGAAGCGCGCTCCGATGGATTCTCGTTGTGGTAGGATGGTATGGATTGGATCTAAGAATCCCCATCCCTTTAATAGACAATTTATTTATCTAGCTAGGGGCGAATGTAAAAATGCCCTGGCTCCTCGTATTCATTCGACGCGTGGAAGATAGCCCTTATTGGGCGCAGAAGCCAAGAAGTCCAACATTTATGGTGCCGGACACTACTTGACTAACATTCAAAATTTGGAGAAGAACCCGCCTTGCAATGCCAAAGACAATACTGCGTGTCAGACTTGACGTCATTGAATCCTGGTTCGGGGGCTACTGAGGGAGTCCTGGATTAGGGGGTCTCCGGACAGCCGGACTATATCCTTTGGCCGGACTGTTGGACAATGAAGATACAAGATTGAAGACTTCGTCTCGTGTCCGGATGGGACTTTTACTTGGCGTAGAAGGCAAGCTAGGCAATACGGATATGTATATCTCCTCCTTTGTAACCGACCTTGTGTAATCCTAGCCCCCTCCAGTGTCTATATAAACCGGAGGGTTTTAGTCCATAGGACAACATACAAACATACCATAGGCTAGCTTCTAGGGTTTAGCCTCTCTGGTCTCGTGGTAGATCAACTCTTGTACTACTCATATTATCAAGAACAATAAAGCAGGACATAGGGTATTACCTCCATCAAGAGGGCCCGAACCTGGGTAAAACATTGTGTCCCCTGCCACCCGTTACCATCTGCCTTAGACGCACAATTCGGGACCCCCTACCCGAGATCCGCCGGTTTTGACACCGACACACATCACTTCCGGGACTCTCTGCACTATTTATGTGTGTTGCTGGTGCTCCAACAAGAGATCACAAAAGGTGGACCACAATATGGTCATCCAGGACACACCTTCACTTAAGAGATTACTTGTAGTTGATCAACAAGGTCCAACAAGAATCAATGTCATTTCTGCGCCGAAATTGAAAGTGGCGGGCTACTCATCTGTCAAATACTACCACTTTCAGGTACAACAGGCGCCTTATATACCTCTCCTTGATATCAATGTTATCTCTAGTTTTGAAGATGTACGTTCGTTTGTCATCCAGCGAAGCTTCACCCAGACTCTGGGCACAGTGAAGGTCTTGGCACTAGAATCTGTCGTCCCCAACTTGGACCAAGTTTTCAGTTGCCTGAGATGCTTTCTGTGCCTGAAGAAGCTGTATATCGAGGTGATGTTCCTTTCCTATTAAATGTTAACCATAAGGGAGTTCAATTTTTTGCACCTTTTCCCAAGTTTACAATGACAATGTACTACGATTTCTGAAGGAATTTTGGAGGATTTTAGGACATACACCCCCACCCCATATGGTTGCTTCATTGATATGGTTACAATCGTCCATAAGCATTTCTCCTTTGGATTCATCTGTACTAGTTTTCTTAGGGAATTTTTCATCCAATCCAACCTCTTGTGAAGAAGGCTACATGTTTCTAGATTGTAATCAAATGCACATGTTAATCATGCCAGACCCAAGATGGCACATTGGTGCATTTTACAAATCCTGCAAACCAAATGGGCGTGTAGCAGTGTTCAAAACTGCATGTAGGCACTAACATGTTCTCTTCTTTTGCAGTGCATATTAGGACCAGTGGAAGATGTTTATAACGACAATCACATCGAGTGCCTAGATCTGCATCTCTCAAATATTACTTTGAACTCCTACCGAGGGACCCCACCAGAGATTACACTCGCTAGGTTCTTTCTTGCCAGAGCAAAGGTGCTGAGGGTACTGAGGTTGAACACGCATTTAATTAGGAAAGATCAATGGTATGATTATCAAAGCCGGCAGGTACTGCGGAATGGAAGTGCCTCCAAAAATGCCAAACTTCGTATTGGAAGAGCATATGGCAAAGCAATTGGAAGTTATTGTGTCAAACCCATATAAGACTTGTCAGCAGCTGATCCCTTTTCAGAAATGACGTAGCTTGCAATGTTTGAATTCAGGCGTTGTAATCTTTGAATTTGAACCTTGAAATATTTATGGTATTTGTTATATTGAACCGTTTATGTTCCCTTGTCTCAACGGAAACACTTCATCCGGGTGAACCGCATGTCGTACATCGCACACACGTTGATCTGGCTGACTGTTTTTTTGTGTGTTGCCTAATCACAAACAGTTCATCTGAGTGAACTGTATGCTGTACATCGCACACACCTTGATCTGGCTGACCGTTTCTTTTTGTTGCCTAATCACAAACAGTTCATCTGAGTGAAACGTATGCTGTACATCGCACACACCTTCATCTGGCTGCTCGTTTCTTTTGTTCCTCCTCATCGAAAACGGTTAATTGAACTGAACCGTATGCCCTGAATCACACACGCAACTAAAATCTCAACCGTGTTTGATGCATCCGTCATCGCAAACGTTTTGCAACTTTTTTATGGTCTTTTTACACCATCGTTTGCGATTATTGCATCGCACACAGTTTCGTCGAAGGGTCTCTGATCTCAGTGTCGCGTCAGCAGCATCTTGCAGTAGTGTCTTTCTCTCTCTCTCTCTCTCTCTCTCTCTCTCTCTCTCTCTCTCTCTCTCTCTCTGACGCGTCGGGCCCACTATCAGCCTCTCCACTCGTTCCCTAAGCGATACGAGTGGAGGCGTATTCCCCTAAATACGCATGGACGTCACCGCCTCCCTAGATTTTCTTTTTATTCAAAATTTAAATCATTTTGACCAGAAACTTTGACCAGCTATAACTCCTAATCTACAAGTCCAAATGAGTTGATTCTTTTTGCATTAGTTTTGTATTGGAATATTCTAGCAGCATACCAAATTTGAGGTTTTTCCTTCCTGTCTAGAATTTTTGATGAATTTCATAAGGGTTCTTGATATTTTGTTTTGCTATTTTTAATTATTTTCAGAAGGAGAAACTTGCCTTGAGGAGAACCAGGAGGAGTGTGACCCTCCTTTGCACTAAGGCAAACCACACAAATATTTGCATGGTGTCATTGCAATAACTATGATTTTTCCAACTTGAATATGATATATTTCATGCATTTAACCTTTTAATAAATATTGCTTATGTTAGTTCATTTGTTATGCTTGACTTGCTTAGATTGCTGTAGGACTTGAGTGCATGGACTAGTGTGATGCAGTAGAGTGATTTTGATAGTGTGACTATGGTTTGGTTATGATCAGTATTATTTCATAAATGATTTATCATTTTCACCATGCTAATGCCATAACTAAAAATGATTGGGTTAAAACCAGTGTATCTAAAATGGTTAGTGGTGCATGCCGAATGATTCTATGATGTTGATCCATTTCATTTCAGTGATATGTGGATATAGTTGCATGTCAGATATTTGCATGTTCATGGCATACTATGGCTCGAGATATTTTTTTCAAGTTAAACCTGATGATAATTCAACTTGAACATAATGTTGATCGAGTCATGGTGCCACCGAATCGAGCTTCCCAGTGCAACCACATTTGCCTTTATGGGAAGGCCTTTATTCGGTCCTTGTCATTCCTCTGGTCGGTGCCTCCAATGAGGGAACGTTATGGGCGTGTGGTAGCCTGGCCCAGTAAGCAGACATAACCTTGTCTGCCCGTTGTTGTTATGGTACCTTGTCCCCGTTTGGGACCGTTTATGTTTTGGCACGACGGTGGCCGTGGATGTCATGGGTCAACATCGAGGCCACCCATGACCTAGCCCAAAGGGGAGTTGGTCGGAGTGGCCTGGAGAGTGTCATGACAATGGGTTGGTTCTGTCGGAATGCCGTTGGTCCACCCGAATGGGAGTGTGAGGCCATGGATTCCGTGATGTGGGTACAATGTGCTAACCTCTATAGAGTGTGTGTTAAATCTATCGATAGCCGCGTCCTCGGTTACGGACCCAGTTCATAGTAGGTCACACCATGGATCAACATAAATAATTTAATCTTGCACACTAAAGTTATATGGTTGGCACTAGTTATGTGATGAGATTGTTGAAACCATGAAGATGGTTGTTGTTGGAACCAAAGATTTGGTTTCCGTTGTGATCCGGAGTGATCACCGTATTGATGATATTGGTTACAAGGTAACCCGTATGGTAAGGGAGTCCAAGGGACTCGTTGCACAAGGATGTTCATTTCATGAGTAGTATGTTGAAGCATTGCATTTAACCTGCCTAATTGCCATGTTATTGTTTGCCATTATGCTTTTACTTGTTGTGAGCTTGCAAGTACATTCAATGTACTGACCTGGCGTGTCATGCCAGCTTTCAGGAAAGTCTTACCTGATCGGAGTGCTTCCCGTGTCTAGGCCGTGTCCACATCGGTGTCCCTGTGCTATGGAGTTCCACTTCGTCGCCGTTCCGCTACCACATAGTTGTCGTGACCAAGGCCCCTTTCATGTTCATTAAATAATGTACATACTGTTCAGCCGCATCGTGTGTGCCGCTTGGCCTCACAATCTAATGTAATATCGAACCTATGTTTCCGCTAGCATCAATAAAACAGATGTTTTATGTACCAAGTTGTTGTTTGTTGCCAGAAGACTAGATCTCTGGGCTGGCAATGCAAGGTAAATTGGTTGCTCTGAGCCGGGGTGCCACACTATCTATATAATTTTATTGTTGAATCATCACCTTCTCAAACAAGCACCAGTCCTGAGAGCACTATTGCCATTCTCATGCGCTATGTATTGTTAATGTTGTGTGCATCATGACTAGATCTCTTCTACCATGAATTACAATGTTAGTCGTTGCTTGAACTTTGGAGGTGCTCTACATTTATGTTTTGCGGTCTCAGAAAGGGCTAGCGAGATACCATATTGTCATATTATATCATGATTGTTTTGACAAAAGGGCTGGCATTTGAGATATTTTATTATTGCTCGCTAGTTGATTATGCCATTGATATGAGTAAATATAATTTTTAAGAGTTATCATTTACATGGTTACTTGTGATCTTTGCTGAAAACCAAGGTATTATTTAAGCATATATATTGATACAAGAACAAAGGACTTTGTAAAAGTGTTTCTTTATCACTTTCAGTTTGTCAACTAAACTGATTGAGGACAAGCAATGAGTTAAGCTTGGGGGAGTTGATACATCTCCGTCGCATCTACTTTTCCAAACACTTTTGCTCTTGTTTTGGACTCCAATTTGCATGATTTGAACGAAACTAACCTGGACTGACGCTATTTTCAGCAGAACTACCATGGTGTTATTTTTGTGCAGAAATGAAAGTTCTCGAAATTGGACGAAACTTTTTGGAGACTTTTATGGAATATAAAAAAATACGGGAGCCAAGACCCAAAGGAGGGGAGCAACCAATGGCCCACGATCCACCAGGGTGCGCCCTGGTGCCTCGTGGGGCCCACGTGGCTCCGGTGACTCTAATCTCAAGCCTATAAATTCCTATTTCCTGAGAAAAAAATAAGAGAGAAATGTTTCATCATGTTTTACGATACGGAGCCGCCGCCACCTCCTGTTGTTCATCAGGAGGGCATGTCTGGAGTCCGTTTGGGGCTCCGGAGGGGGGATTAGTCGCCATCGTCATCATCAACCATCCTCCATGACCAATTTCATGATGCTCATCACCGGGAGTAAGTAATTCCTTCGTAGGCTTGTTGGACGGTGATGGGTTGGATGAGATTTATCATGTACTCAAGTTAGTTTTCTTAGGGCTTGATCCCTAGTATCCACTATGTTCTGAGATTGATGTTGCTATGACTTTGTTGTATGCTTAATGGTTGTCACTAGGGCCGAGTGCCATGATTTCATATCTGAACCCTTTATGTTTGCATGAATATATTTGTGTTCTTGATCCTACCATGCAAGTTATACGCACCTATTACGTGTTATGATCCACATACCCCCAAGGTGACAATAATTGGGATTCTTTCCGGTGATTACCATAATTTGAGGAGTTCATGTTTTCACTATGTCATCTATCGCACACATCTTGATCTGGCTGACCATTTCTGTTGTGTTGGGTAATCGCAAATAGTTCATCCGAGTGAACTGTATACGGTATATCGCACACACCTTGATTTGGCTGATCGTTTCTGTTGTTCTAGCTCATTGTAGATAGTTCGTATGGATCAAATGTATGCCACCTATTGGACATGCAACTCTAATCTGAATCGTGATTGATGTCTCCGCCCTCACACACAATTCGTCTTATTGGTGACAGTTTCATTATGATACCGCTTGTGATTCATGCATCGCACACAGTATCGTCAAAGGGTCTCTGATTTCATGTGTCACGTTAGCAGCATCCTGCAGCAGTGAACCTTAAAGGGTGCACTAAATGCACTTACAATTTCCCTTCAGTGACACCATCAGCCGATTTTCCAATTTGGCACTAAAAGCTACAACCAAAACTTTGGTTTCCATGCTGGGTTGGGGTGATGTGGGGTGTGGGTGGGGGCTCCATTGTGTGCCTACCATTTTACACAAACTAATAGTTTTTGTCACATGATGCATTGAGGGTGCCACATCACCAGCACAGGGAATCATAGGGGAAATATTTGGCTATTTATCCCTAGTGATAAATACTCCGGCCATGACATTAAATATGCATATTGAAATTAATAATTACCAAACATATGGTGGGTAGGATGGGTAAGAGTAAGGGGATACGCCTGGATGCTACTAAAACCTCACCTGGAGGTCATGTCCTTTCCTTTCAAACACCCACCCTTTCCTCTCATCCTCTTCCACCCCCCTTCATTTAGAAACTGAGGTAGATCTATGCAAAGAGACCACATCGACGATGCTTCCATGGTCACTAATGCGTTCTCCATCAGGTTGGTGTGTAAGAGGGGCCTCATATCATCGTTTTACACAAGTGTGTTCTGTTTTCAGATCTTCGTTTGTGATCAATAGGGGTTATGTGGCGAGCACGAGGGCTGAGGCACCGGCGGAGGGGCAACGTCCTTTGGGAATCGTAGATCTGTCGCCTATGAAGTCTCTGAGGTCCTCGTGGTGGGAAGACGAGCTTGCCTCCACCATGGCTACTATTGATGTCGTGGCGGTGCCGTCCTTTAGGAGGACACGGGGGAGGGAAAATCCACCACATATGAGATCCATATCTGACCTATGCTCCATGGGACCCCACTTGGAATTCCCCCCCACCGGTGATACCGAATGCAACAAGCAGACTGAGGCGGACGACGATGAGGCTCTCCGCACAATCGTGAGTCGGGTTAAGGAAGATAAGAAGAGAAAGAAAAGACTACGGGAGGCAGAGGCAGCAACGACTGCCACACCGGAGGGCAGTAGAGGGCAAACGGACAAAGGAAATTTCTCGGCAAGAAAGGTACGAGATCCACCAAATTCCATCCCAATCCTGCCTATCTTTTAGTATAATCATTCATATGTTTTTTATTGTGATTTTATTTTACTTTTAACCTACTTGATATGGATGGTATAACTAGTCAAATTTGCATCTCCATAAGACGAAGAATTGGAGCATGAATATTGGTTATGGTGGGGGCATTAGTTGTAGCTTTACATGGCGGTCGTCTCACCCTTGTAGAATGTTTCATGTAAGGATTGTGGGTACCCTGCCCAACTTAGTTGCTAATTCTGATCCATGTTTACTAATTCATGAACAAGGTTATAGGGGTCGATAGTTGCTCGCATGTCCATGATGATTTTATGGTTAAAGTTGTATGAGCTTGTGTTAAGTTCTAGTTAGGGTGATCACTGTGTTTTGTTTCTTGGGCATCAGCACAGTTTCTACCCTAAAACTATTTGGTATGTGTATATATTGTAATTTCATGCTTAAATTGTCCAAAGTGATTGGTTGGTATCAGTCTGAGTGAGGAGTTGCATGATACATTCATAAGAGAATCTATGAATATTTCACAAAACTTGCTGACTTCTATACTAGATGCTACTCATACACTTAACTAAGACTAAGAACCCATAAGCATAGACTATATTATGATGTCCTATAAACAAACAATGGTTGTATTAGAGAGAGGCCGACTGGTGCTACAACACCTTTACAATCTCCAAAGCCCCTAGAAACAGAGCTCTCTAGTTGATCATGTATGTGGTGAGCTTGTGGGACTGTGTTGTCAGCTGGTGTATGTTGTTTGCAAGCTTAGTTGGCCACCTACTAGTAATGTGAACATGCAGGACAACACTATCAGCAAATGTACATTGTTCATAGCTTAGTTGGCCCACTTGCCTACACTTGCATTTATCATCTTCTGTATCACACGTCACTGTGTGTGAGATGGGAGTGTAGATGGATGATCAGTGTCATGGTAGTCATGAATGTGGCTGAGGTGACACTTCTCCTCTTATCCTTTTCTTTTTATCAAAATTTTCTTGCCAAAGGGGACTAGCCTAAAGAAATCCACCCTTTTCCTTGCCCCGACATGAAGATCATAGAAGGACATCATAAAAGCTAGCACAATAGAGAAGTAATCCTTAACCAAATAATTATGGCACCTATACCTACAAGTCTTCCTTATCAACCACTACATGTCCTTTCTATCTTCTCTTCAAAATGTCCCCATGTTCTGTTTTGTATCCTTTTGGCTTCAACAAGGATTCCCAAATTCAGCACAAATAAAAAGGATGCCCAAATATCTCATTGTCAAATCACTAGAAGCAAGTAACAATCTTTTATAGCCTAGTTTATCTCTAGCATTTTTCCAAAAAGGAAAATTTTCACTTTTATGGAAATTAATTTATAATCCAACATTTGTTCAAAAGCAGACAAGATGAATTTCAAGTTATGCACACTCATATAACCATCTTTTTATAAAAATATAGCATCATTGACATATTGTAGTATATTGAAAACACCCTCAGTATATTCTACCGTAAGTCCTTTAATAATATTATTACCCTGAGCATTTCTCATCAATAAATCTAGGACATCAACAACCAAATTAAACAACTGGGGACATAAGTAATCTTCTCATCTCAACCCTGTATTAAAGTAGGGACCTATACAATCATTCATGTTAATACCCACATGCCCTCCTCTCATAGTTAACATGACTCGGTCACTCTTTACAATCTCCAAGCTCCCAGTAAACAGAGGTCTCTACTTGATCATTATTGTGGTGAGTGTTTGGAACCACACTATCTACCATTGTACATTGTTTCCTAGCTGGGTTGGCCCATTTGCTAATAACACATGGCCTCATTCAATATTTTCTGCATTACATGTCACTATGGGCGGGAAGTGAATGAGGACGGGCGATTAGTCCCATGGCGGGCACGATTGTGGATGAGGAAATGGTTCGTCCTCTTGCATTTTTCTTTTGATGAAAATTTTCCTTCCAAAGGAGACTAGCCTAAAAAAATACTTCATTTTTATGTGCATAGGAAGATCATAGAAGAACATCATGAAAGTTGTTATGTTAGAGAGAAAATATTGAACCAATACAACCTACCACCTATAGCTAAAGTTTTCTTTGCCAACTATTACATTGCTTTTCTATCTTATCTTCAAAAAAATTCCAATTTTTGTTTCATATCCTTTTGACATCAGCATGGATTCCTAGATCCACCGCACAAAAAAGTATCCCCAAACTAGTATTGGCCAATCGACAAAGGGGCAAGTAAAAATCTTTTTATAGTGCTTAGGTTTTCTCTAGCATGTTCAAAAAGAACAGAAATCACTTTTTCTGGAAACTATTTTTAAAACAAACATTTGTTCAAAAGAACAAAGTATGAGTTTCTAGTTATGTGCACTCATATAATCTTCTTGTAATAAAAATATAGCATCATCAATATATTGTAGCATATTAACACCACCCTCACTATGTTCTCCCATAACAACTTTAATATTATTAGTATCTCTAACATTTTCATGAATTAAGCTAGGGATTAGCAGCCAAATCAAACAACATGGGAGATAAGGAATTTCCTTTTCGAACCCCTCACCATCTAAAAATATTACAGTAGAGACCTATACAGTCATTCTTTTTAATCCCCACATGTATCCCTCTCATAATTTAGATGACCCAGTCACACCATTTAATAGAAAAAAAATCATATTTTATAATTTAAAACAAAAAGGCATTTTATTGTGGTGCAAGCTTGTTTAAAATCAATATTGAGGAAAATGGCATTTTTTCATAGTATGAATGGTATTTTGAGTATCATGTAAAACTAATCCTCCTTCCATAATATATCTCCCTTATACATATGTGATGTAGGAGAAACCATAACACTAGAGAAGATATAAAACATTCCCTAAACATATGTAAGAAGTTTGAAGCTCACATTGAGCAAACATATAGATCTAAGATTTGAATTTGTTTTGCCTCTTTACATTTGGGGACCAAATTAACAAGGCCATAATTAAGGCCAGACTGATCCAATTTCCCATAATAAAGTAGTTAAATAAAGCTTCCAAATCTCACATAATTAAATTCCAATTTCCTTTATAGTCTTATTGAGGTAAACCATCAGGACTACGCGACTTATCATGTGTCATTCAAAAACAACAGTTTTAAGTTCATCCACTAAACAAACTCTAGTTAATGTACTAAGGTTTCTCTAGGCACATCTAGAGTTATATTTTTCTATTTGTATGACCAAAAGGTTTTCATAGTACTTAGTATTATAATCAAGGATTTATGTCCCCCCTCAATATTTCCTTCCTTAGATCAAGAGAAGTGATTATACTTTTTCTATGACAACCATTTGCTTTAGCATGAAAATATCCTATGCTTCTACCACCTTCCAAATTCTCATTTTATTTAGTTCTTTGAAGACATTAAATTTCATCTTCCTTTCTAACCAGTGATATATTTGTTCCCAGTAATGGAAAAATATGATCTTGTTCAATTTTTAAAGGTGGGTTCTTGTAAATTATTCCTCAACTATAAAGCCTGCCATTCGACTTTGGTTCCATAAGGCAAGGTTCTTCTTAATTGCATAGAAATAAAGTCGTAGTGTTTGGGTTACCATATTTATATTTTCAAGAAGCATTCCTGATAAATATCAAAATCCCTAGCAACCATAAAGGGATCTTTACAGTCATGTAGGACTCTAGACAATTCTGCTAAGTAAGAAGCCTTGCCTTCTAACTGAGCATCTCCATAAATTTAACATATATCTCATATATAATCTTCATACATAGTTAATTTTTATGTAATATAGGCGATCTTGAATATCTAATTCATTAACAGTGTCATTAATGCCTAGTAACATACCACTAGATGGATATTATGATAATAAAAATCTTAGCCAATGCAAATGTTGTGAAGGTTAGTTTTAGAAAAAATCCATTATTTAATTTAAGCATAGGAAATCAATGTGTTTATCTAATTTCTGAGAAATCTAATTTTGGCCTCGCCGTAAAGTTCTCTAATATTCTAGAACATATGTTCCATCTTTATTCGTTTTCTTAACAAGCCTTTTAAATGGAAATCACATATTTCAAATAACAATTGGTTTGTGATACATGTTTCCTATTTTTCCTATCCGTAAAAGCTTGTTTTATTTGTTCCCGATGAGTTTATTATCTACCCATGTTACTATTCTCTCCATTAGGAAGTAATTCAATAAAACCATTTTATCCAGTATTAATTTAAAAGGACTTTGAATTTCGTGAGAAGGTACAATACAAGGTTTATTTACTTGCATCATCAGATCAAATCTAGTTTCTTTGAATGAGTTGATAAGCTGATATTGTGTTCTACAATTTTTAAGGAGTATCCAAGAGTGATCCCAACATGGGATGCAATATGGTCTAAATTTGCATTAAAAGAATTTCTCATATCAGGAACAATATCAACTCGAGTATCTTCTTAAACCTTGATTCTGACACACATTCTAAGGTTCTCATCTGCACATTTTCCCAACATTAATTCTCCATGTAGCTATTGTTTTGACTTTAGTAGCAGAAGAATCAATAGACTCACGGTAATCCAAATCAATTCTCCCACTGCAATCAACAACTAAATCATCTTTGTTTCATCATCATTTTTCATTGGTTTAGTCTCACTGCCAAACCATTCAACATTAATTAATCCATTCAATAGAGCTCCTCAGAGCTTGCTGTAACAGCTCATGTTGTCCCTAAACTTACTACTCTATGAATTTCTTCATTGCTTCCGTTTGGTGGGACTTTTTCCTCAAAAGCAGGTTGTGATGCATGTCTAGCAACACTTCCTTAGCTTTCCACAATTTGGGCTAAAGGTCTTAATTTACATTCGTACTAGAACTCTCCATGTCATCAGGTGTGTTATTGGAGGAAATATTAACAATATTAGTTGTGTGTCCATATTTTAGCACATCTTCATACCATTTCAGGAACATGCTCCCCAACGGAAGCCATGTTTGCAAAACCTCACTAATTCCCCCGTTTCTGCTCCATCATCGTGTTTAACAACTGCCACATTTTCCACATTAAGATATTTCACACTTGCCTCTTCATATCATCTATTCCCCTGTACCATCATTGATCCTCCATTGACTCCACTTCAAATCCAATGTCATACAAGAGCAACTATTTGGTAGTGATCTCAATAAATCCATGAATATTTTGAATATCTCTAACTCTCATTAGTAACCAAATAACAGTGTCATTTCCAATATGATCCATGTCAATCTCTAATACTGTACCAAGGGATTATCACACTTCACATAGGCCCATGAAGTGTCTCTGGGAACCTGACATTCTACTCAGTTTTGCCAAGATGTATGAAGTTTGTTGTTAGCTAGACACTCTCTAGTCTAGATCAACACATATATCAATGTATAGTGCCCAACAAAGATAATTGTCTAGATTTAGTCAGTTCAGCTAATTTTTCCTTGTTGGGTGATTTTGATCTTCCCTCCAAGTCCAACTAAAAATTACATAGAAGCCTTGCAATAACTATGTCTCATTTGACTATCTAGATAATGATCATGTTTAATCAAACATTTATCGCTACACACACTCCAAGTGTCGTAACTATCACACTTTCCAATAAAAGGTAAATGGAGAAAGTGGAATTGTAACAATCAAGAACAGAAAAAATAATTAGACTCCCGCGTCAATTATTTGGATTGGAATTAGGATCCTCTACTCTAGTCGTCCTCTTCTATTTCGGGTAGTACCTCAGCCCGTTCTTGCCTTCCTTTATTGAATCTATTAGTAGTTGAACTTTTTAACATATGCCTTTATTTACTCATTTATAGGCATCCCCTTCTCTTCAAGTAATTTCTGCGCCCGGTTCCTGATCAAGTGTTGGAAAAAAGCAAGAATACGATGCTTTGTTTTGAAAATAAGAAAAAGTATATATTATAGAACTTTCCGTTCCTTCATGATGATTTATTTGAAAATGGTATACATGTGGAAATTCTGATGTTTGTTGTTCATTTTTACATTTCATTTTTGTACTCGCAATTATATATGTATCTTAATAATGTTGCTTAATTTTGTAGGAAGCACTTGAAAATCCAAATTTGCTTGATGAACTAGATACTCACCGACCAGAGAAAACCAAGTCTTTACAACATCGAAGAAAAGAGAGAGAAACTATATCTGGGAGAAGGAATCATGGGAAGATGAATAATACTAAGAAGAAGAAGGTGGATACACAAAATTTTATTAACAATGATAAACCTGACAAAGTGGGAAAACCAAGAGATATGGGAAAATCTCCCCCTCGTTAGGGTATTCTAAAGTACATGAAGCACACATCTATGAAATTGGCCAAGGAGAAGCATATCAATTCAGAAGGCAAGGAAGTAATAGAACACTGCTGCAACTCAGTAAAGCGTGTCAAATTCTCAGAAATAGATGTTGCACTTGGCAGTAAGATGCAAAGACATGAGCTGCCCAAACGAGGAACTCTCCATAAGCTCCTCTTGGATGCTATGGCTTCTTCATCATCTTCATCATCATGTTCATCTATAGAAGAAGACAAATGCATGATGGATAATAGAAGTAGTTCTAATATGCCCAATGAAGCCTTCACTAAGACTACAGAAGCAAATAAGCATAGCGATCATGAGTACTCTATCGAGCCTACTAACAAAGAGATGTCTGCTATGATTGATCTAAATATTGCATTACCAGAATGGACTGGTTTTGACTGCAGGTATGTTTCAAATTTAGAGATCCCAATATTGAGCATACATGTGATGAAACTTTAAATTATTATTTTTGTGACAAATGAAACTCTAAATCATGGTGTCTTTGATGCAGAGAAAACTGGAGCCAACCACCCACTACTGACTTAGAAAATGCAGAGAATTCAAGTTCTGTAGGCACATGTTTGTGTGATGAGGCAATCAAAGTTCCTAACATAGACACGGTTGGTCCTCCATTGAGTTCAAGGGAACCCAATGAGATTCATCATGGTTGCAGTAATGTTTTAGTAAAAGATACTATGAATAAAAGGTGCTTATCCACCAATCTGAATCATGGTGATTCTAAGTTGAACCTGCAAGAGGGTAGTCCTTCTGCACGACAAACAATCCGTTTGATGGGTAACGATCTTGTAGTTTGCAAGACCAGTGGTGAATCATTTGTTGAAACTGCACAGAAACACACAGATAATTAACTTCCACCAATGAATATCCTAGGGAAAATGTTTCCTTACCACAAGAACATTATTGTTTCTCTTTACAAGCTCAAGATTTCCCTAATTTTGCAGTAAATTTGACCAATACAACTCAAGATTCAACATATCATTCAAGGACAAGCCAATACCATTTTGAATACAGGACTCAACATGTTCTTAGTCACATTGTTCCTGTAGCTAATGTTGGTGATCAATTGCCATATGAAAACAGGTACGAGCATTTTGCAAACTCACGGACCAATCATCCTTTTCTATCGGGGAGTCCACCCCTTCCCAACCATGGTAGTGCAACATCCCATGAGAATCTTCTGCCCCTTGGTGTTATTTCTCAGATCCTATTGTCCGGACCAAGGGGAAGAAAATTGCCCTCGAGGAGGAAAGATTGATGATCACCTCCATGGTAGAGACAAAGAAGATTAAGGAGCGAGAGCAAGCGCTCATGCTCATGGATGCTTCAATATTGGATGAGACGTCAAAACAATATTGGGAGCAAGCTCGTTGTGAGATCTTAGGAGTGCCAAAACATTCATCAATCTTGCCAAGATCAAATGTACTTGGGAACTGGAAGTAGCAATGTGGGTGCTTGATCTATTGTCAATGTTGCCTCTGGTTTCTTTTAGATGAACTTTGCTTTATGTTATTTCTACCATATGAACTACACTATTGATTTTGGTATGACTTGTGAACTTGTGTGATTTGAATTTGATTTCACATATTCATATTTGAAATTCTATTGAAATGTGTGCATTGAAACATAACATTTAATTAAATATCTTGTTGAGATGATGTGGGAATGAGCTCTACATATTTTTTCAGAAAGGAGGAATACCCCCGGCCTTCATCAAGCGATGCACACAACCATTTATTTAAATGAATAAAGTATCAAAGTATGAAAACAAAAGCAAATAAAAAACCAAATAGTGATGCACTGCCTAAACACCTATCCTATTGTTGGACTAACATCCAAACTGGTTGTATGTAGCCCATGCTATAGTCTCCCATTGGTTGCACTCAAAGGCCATAACCTCACTCGCTTCCGTAAACACCTATCCTATTGTTGGACTGACATCCAAACCGGTTGTATGTAGCCTGTGCTATAGTCTCTCATTGGTTGCACTCAAAGGCCATAACCTCCCTCGCTTCCGCAAGGTGTAGTAACGACCACGTATGGATCTATCCAAATGCCTCGTATATAACATGCAAAAAGTTTGTGATAGTTGTCCTATTAAATAGAACATCATTCTGAGAGTTCCGAATAGCCCAAAGTAATACACAAACTCCCGCACGAATTTGTGCCGCTATAATAGGCTCGACCCCACCTAACCAGTTACCAAATAGAGTGGAGATATTATTAGGTGGGGGAACGTTAAAGGACGGGTATTGTTCACCACAATAATTTTGTGATGTTTGAGAGGACAAAATAGTTGACCAAGGTGTTGATCCAACTGTAAGGTTGCTATTTTGGCAGACCCATAGTGCATGCGACCTTCTTCGACGAGGGGAGGCTCGAGAGGAACGAACTCGCCCGATACCAGGGGAAGTAGCAAGGTTCGACTAACCTTGAGTGAACAAAAGAAGAAAGGAGTGCTGCAGTGGGGTGTAACTTATAATCTAGAGTATGACGTTGTTGTTTTTCCTTTTACTCTTTATTACATAGTTTAGATCATGTTGATGAATGGCGGAAACTATTGCCATTTTATTATTGTATAGTAAAGTTATTATGCACTGCATCTCTTCTTGTTTTAGTATATATGAAGGTGCATCAGGTATTTATGTTAATTCATTTGATGAAGAGAAAATATACTGTAAATTCTGACATCCATCGCCTATATAATGGAGCTTTTCTAACACATGGGAATTTAGGTTTCTGTAGAATACGCCAAGCCTCTGCATGCAAGAATTTTGGTAATATTGAAGGCGTAAAGGTCCCTCCTCAAACCCAAATCACCACATCTCTCTCTAGTTTCAGTATGATCTCCCTCCTAGGAGAGCCAGTGCATCTTGTGCTCATCGTCTCCCCCAAAAACCAGCAGATCATCGTTGAGGTTTCATCAGAGACCTTTGGTATAAGATCGAAACATCGACATCACATATGTGCACGTGAATGGCTCGAGCCCTTGAAATGATGACCCTATTCACCAATTAATCGAGTAAGATAGAGAAATCAATTTGCCCCAGGTGGAGCCAACCAAAAACTTGTTCCACGGCTCATATACATAGAAGTGAAGAATACCCATTTTGAAGTTGCTTGTAAGTGACCAGTATGTATGATGCCTGAATGACTTTTTAGTAATGTAGTCAGATCTTCGTGTTGACAAGATGATACTTTGCACGATGTTGTGATCACTATCGAGCCACATGTACAAGTTCCCCAACCACTACTACTACTTAACATAATAAGTGAAGGAAATATGCCCTAGAGGCAATAATAAAGTTGTTAATTATATTTCCTTATATCATGATATATGTTTATTATTCATGCTAGAATTGTATTAACCGGGAACTTGATACATGTGTGAATACATAGAGAAAACAAAGTGTCCCTAGTATGCCTCTACTAGACTAGCTCGTTAATCAAAGATGGTTAAGTTTCCTGACCATAGACATGTGTTGTCATTTGATGAACGGGATCGCATCATTAGGAGAATGATGTGATGGATAAGACCCATACGTTAGCTTAGCATTATGATCATTGAGTTTTATTGCTATTGCTTTCTTCATGACTTATACATGTTCCTATGACTATGAGATTATGCAACTCCCGAATACCAGAGGAACACCTTGTGTGCTATCAAACAACACAACGTAACTGGGTGATTATAAAGATGCTCTAAAGGTGTCTCCGATGGTGTTTGTTGAGTTGGCATAGATCGAGATTAGGATTTGTCACTTTGATTGTCGGAGAGGTATCTCTGGGCCCTCTCGGTAATGCACATCACTATAAGCCTTGCAAGCAATGTGACTAATGAGTTAGTTACAGGATGTTGCATTATGGAACAAGTAAAGAGACTTGCCAGTAACGAGATTGAACTAGGTATTGAGGTACCGATGATCGAATCTCGGGCAAGTAACATACCAATGACAAAGGGAACAACGTAAGTTGTTATGCGGTTTGACCAATAAAGATCTTCGTAGAATATGTAGGAGCCAATATGAGTATCCAGGTTCCGCTGTTGGTTATTGACCGGAGATGAGTCTCGGACATGTCTACATAGTTATCGAACCCGTAGGGTCCGCACGCTTAACGTTCGATTACGATCGGTATTATGAGTTTATGTGTTTTGATGTACCGAAGGTAGTTCGGAGTCCCGGATGTGATCATGGACATGACGAGGAGTCTCAAAATGGTTGAGAAGTAAAGATCGATATATTGGAAGGCTATGTTTGGACATCGAAATGGTTCCGGATGAGTTCAGGCATTTACCGGAGTATCAGGGGGTTACCGGAACCACCCGGGGAGTCAATGGGGCTTAGTGGGAGAGAGGAGGAGGCGGCCAAGGTGCCCCCCCAAGCCCAATCTGAATTGGGAGGGGGCCAGCCCCCCTTTCCTTCTCTCCCTCTCCCTCTTCCTTCTTCTCCTACTCCAACTAGGGAAGGGGGATTCCTACTCCCAGTAGGAGTAGGTTTCCCCCTTGGGCGCACCATGAGAGGGCCGGCTCTCCCCTCCTCCACTCCTTTATATACGGGGGAGGGGCACCTCATAGACACACAAGTTGATTGTCTAGCCGTGTGTGGTGCCCCCCCCCCCCACAGAATTCCACCTCGGTCATATCGTTGTAGTGCTTAGGCGAAGCCCTGCGTCGGTAACTTCATCATCACCGTCATCACGCTGTCATGCTGATGAAACTCTCCCTCGGCCTCAACTGGATCAAGAGTATGAGGGACGTCACCGAGCTGAACGTGTGCAGATCGCGAAGGTGTCGTGCGTTCGGTACTTGATCGGTTGGATCGTGAAGACGTTCGACTACATCAACTGCGTTTCATAACGCTTCCACTTTCGGTCTACGAGGGTACGCAGACATACTCTTCCCCTCTTGTTGCTATGCATCTCCTAGATAGATCTTGCGTGATCGTAGGAATTTTTTTGAAATACTGCGTTCCCCAACAGTGGCATCCGAGCCAGGTCTATGTGTAGATGTTATATGCACGAGTAGAACACAAAGGAGTTGTGGGCGTGGGTATATACATATTGCTTGTTGTCACTAGTTGATTCTTGATTCAGCGGTATTGTTGGATGAAGCGGCTCAGACCGACATTACGTGTACGCTTACGCGAGACTGGTTCTACCAATGTGCTTCGCACACAGGTGGCTAGTGGGTATCTGTTTCTCCAATTTTAGTTGAATCGGATTCAATGAACAGGGTTCTTTCTGAAGATCAAAAAGCAATCACTATACTGCGTTGTGGTTTTTGATGCGTAAGTAAGAACGGTTCTTGCTAAGCCCGTAGCAGCCACGTAAAACTTGCAACAACAAAGTAGAGGATGTCTAACTTGTTTTTGCAGGGCATGTTGTGATGTGATATGGTCAAGACGTGATGAGATATAAATTGTTGTATGAGATGATCATCTTTTCTTAAAGTTATCGGCAACTCGCAGGAGCCTTATGGCTGTCTCTTTATTGCATAAGATGCAAGCGCCATATAATTGCTTTACTTTATCGCTATGCGATAGCAATAGTTGCAAAAGCAATAGTTGGCAAGACGATAATGTGACGACATGTTGATAGAGATCAAGATGATGGAGATCATAGTGTCATGCCGGCGACGATGGAGATCATGACGGTACTTTGGAGATGGAGATCAAAGGCACAAGATGATGATGGCCATATCGTGTCACATATTTTGATTGCATGTGATATTTATCTTTTATGCATCTTATTTTGCTTAGAACGACGGTAGCATTATGAGATGATCCCTTACTAAAATTTCAAGGTATAAGTGTTCTCCCTGAGTATGCACCGTTGCAACAGTTCTTCATGTTGAGACACCACGTGATGATCGGGTGTGATAAGCTCTACGTTCACATACAACGGGTGCAAGCCAGTTTTGCACACGTAGAATACTCGGGTTAAACTTGACAAGCCTAGCATATGCAGATATGGCCTCGGAACACTGAGATCGAAAGGTCAAACGTGAATCATATAGTAGATATGATCAACATAGTGATGTTCACCATTAAAAGGTACTCCATCTCACGTGATGATCGGGCATGGTTTAGTTCATATGGATCACGTGATCTTAGATGACTAGAGGGATGTCTATCTAAGTGGGAGTTCTTGATTAATATGATTAATTGAACTTTAATTTATCATGAACTTAGTCATGATAGTATTTGCATAACTATGTTGTAGATCAATAGCTCACGATGTAGCTCCCCGTTTATTTTTGATATGTTCCTAGAGAAAACTATGTTGAAAGATATTAGTAGCAATGATGTGGACTATCTCCGTGATCTGAGAATTATCCTCATTGTTGCATAGAAGAATTATGTCCTTGAAGAACCGCTAGGTGACAGACCTATTGCAGGAGGAGATACAGATGTTATGAACGTTTGGCAAAGCTCGATATGATGACTACTTGATAGTTTAGTGCACCATGCTTTACAGCTTAGAACTGGGACTTCAAAAATGTTTTGAAATGTCACGGAGCATATGAGATGTTCCAAGAGCTGAAATTGGTATTTCAGACTCATGCCCGAGTCGAGAGGTATGAGACCTCTGACAAGTACTTTGCCTACAAGATGGAGGAGAATAGCTCAACCAGTGAGCATGTGCTCAGAATGTTTGAGTACTACAATCGCTTGAATCAAGCAGGAGTTAATCTTCCAAATAAGATAGTAATTGACAGATGTCGGCGTTCTAGGAACGGGGGTCCCCAGACTTGCCTGCCTGCGGCCCACGGCATGGCTCCGTCAGCGGCCCCGTACGGCCCATCTTCACTAGCAAACACTCAAGACCCTCGCAAGGGGCCGAGCCTCGTGAGGCGGACGACGCAAGACCTCCTCGGGAACGGTCTCACCGGGCTGGCTCGTGAGGGGCGGAGAGATCAAGGCAAGGGGCACCTCGCGAGGTTCCTGTGACGCAAGCCATGACGACCAAGCCAGGCGGGCACCAGGCGAGCGCCAGCGCACGCAGTGTCCTCGTTTCCTCTTTGGTGCTAAAGAGGCAAGTGCGGGCGAGGAGTCTCGAGGCAGCAGGCAAAGGTTTCCATATCGATGCAACGAGACCAAGACCAGCAGGACGGCAGGACGGAGGTCACCGTGGAGCCCAGGACGGCGTCACCGCCAGAGCCTTTGGCAGGCGAAGACCATCTTTTGTCAGGATAGCTTGTACTAGCTTTCCCCCTTCAAATTGGCCGTTGTGGGATCCCTTCTCGCCTAATATTTGGGAAGAGGACCCGGGCCACTATATATAGGGCTAGCCTCCACTGTATGGATGGAGAGGATCTGGGACCAAATCCATTCCACTAAGGCCACACACAAACTCAGCAAGCACAAGAGCACCTCTCCTCAGGAGGATGTTCTTCCCTTGTAACTATTCATCCTCAGCCCAAGAGGCAATCCACCACACCACACTGGAGTAGGGTATTACACCACATCGATGGCCCGAACCAGTATAAATCTTGTGTCCCTTTGTTCTGCGAGTTCGACGTGCTGAGCCTTGAGATTGCGGTGAGGGCATGAGCTAGAGGGAGGAGAGATCTTCGTGCGCACCCGAGTGTTCAAACCTCAAGGTTTTTGCCGGAACCCGAACTCCGACATTTGGCGCGCCAGGTATGGGTGCGCCGAAGCCTCTCTTCCATCAACAGACCCGCCAACACTCTGTAGCGCCGATGTCTGGCGACCCGAGGGCTGACGCCGATCACTGGGCAGCCTGGCCATCCCGGGCGGCGTCTTCCACCCAAGAAGACCTCAACTCCGCGCTCCAGGTGGCACGCACACCGCAAAACGCCACGGGGCGCGGGCAGCGTGGTCCGACGCCTTCCACCCTTACCCCGCGGCGTGCACGGGCCGCCACAAGGGCCTCAATCTACGCCGCGGCGATGGCGCCACACTCCCGGCGGGAACAAGCGAACATGAGGGCCGCACTCATAGTGGCGCAGGAGCTGTTGCGATGCCGACTGATGGAGAGCGGCTGGGATGCATTGCTGGACCATGTTGCCGAGCTGTTGAACGCCGCAGCCAGGGGTACGCCGCCTTTCTGCTCCTTGCTTACGCCTCAGGCTACGGCCGGATCACACGGTGGGCCTCATCACGCCCGCGCGCCCCCGGGCACACCAGGAGGTTTTGTCGGCATCAGCGCAACCAGCGGCGTCGGACACCCAACCACACCTGTGCCTCCCCCAATGGGCGCAGGCGTAAGCATCGCCACCCACGGTCCCGGTGGGATGCTGCCCTACCATCCTGGTGCGTCAAACCAAGCGACGTGGAGCGTGGGGCACCTCGGCGAGGTTTCCGGGGCTATGACCCCGGAGGCCTATGTGCCCCGCATGATGGACCAGGAGTACACACTGGAAGATGACCCCAGTTCATTCCTCGAGCCGGGCTGGGAAAGAGGAGACGCTGGAAGCTGAGGCCTTCCAGGAGCCACCCGGGAGCCTCGCCGACCACATCGGCCACAACAGCTACAGGGTACCACTGATCTCTCAGGAGTAGGATTACGCTAACCATGGGTTGCAAGTGAATCAGATCACAGCGGTGGACGACGGCCCCAGCACGGCGGCCCCCCTTTCACCAGGGGAAGTGCATTGGGGTCAAGGCCCCTCCCTGCATCGTATGGAGCAAGGCGTCGCCCGGAGGTAGGTCCTCTATCGGGGAGGCACTAGCGAGCCTTCCCCTGGGCAGAGGGCCCGTGGTCGCCGAGGGCGCCGCTAGCGTCCCCTTTGCCCCTTGGCATCATCCTGGTTTCCAAACGCCCCAACGGTGGTTGAGGGCGGCGCAAGGCGGGGCCCTCGTGTGGCGATATGAAGCAAGGCTCACGCCTGTGAAGGTCTTTGCTCGTGACACTCTCACGTAATAATGAGTGGGGTTGTACACGCCCCGGAGTCTCCGGAATGCCGCCCTCGGGCATCGGGGGATCCTGCCCATGTCCTAGTGGAAGCACCATGCTCCACGCTGGCCGTCGACACTGTTCCCCAATGACTATGCTCATGGCCTATGAAAGCACTTAGCTCTGCGCTGGTGAGAAGACTCGAAGACAAGAAGACTAGCTAGGTGCCGGACGCGGCCATTTGCTTTTGACCTCTTTTCGGTAGCTTAGACTTGCAGCTTTTGATCTTGAATTTGAAGTTGCATTTTCATTGGCAATCGTGGGCATCCTTTCTCGTTCGTGTTGATTTCATGAGTTTCTGGATTCGTGTTTTGTTTGACGTTCGGGTCCGCTACCTCCACCCTTCCGAGAGCCTCGTGAACAGGAGCTGGCAGCGGCATACGCGCGCTGCGCGCACACCTTGCCGTTACTAGCGCTCGCTTCCCGCGAGACCCTCTTAGGTGGACCAACGGAACTCTCAGGAAACCGAAACCTCGCAAGCTCGTGAGGGGCTCCTCTCAAAAGGAATGCACGTCCACAACCGCCAAACCAGTTTGAAGCCTGGCTAAAGCAAAGTAAGTTACGGCATCAAGCCCGCAAGGGGAGTCGGGAGCACCCAAAAAGCACGCTTTATGCCTAGCCTAAGGAATCAAGTGGTAGTCTATTTACATGAGGGGCTTCCCCTCTCCAAAATGATCTTACATCGTGAGGGGCCGTACCCAAGCTTTTGCGTGCAGGTTCAATATAAAGGAGCGAGGGCTCAGCCGGACATATCGCTCGCCTCGTCCCCCGAATTGCTCCCGGACAGGCTGCTGGCACCGTCGTTGTCGCTGTCTCCACCGCCGTCAGCCACATCGCCATCAGCCACGCCGCCATCAGCCACGCCGCCATCAACCACGTCGCCCTCATCCGCCACGACCACCACCGCGTCGTCATCAGAAGTGAAGGCCGTAACCAGAGCGTCCACATTGTCGTCCACCCAGTGCGCGAGGTTGCCCCGGGCGACCGCATGCACTGGGGTAATGGCAGTGGCAAAGTCAAAGTCAGGATTGGTGTTCAGGAGATGGCTGAAGACGCGGGAGAATGCACGCCCGAGAAGGCCTTGGCTCTTTTCATCCACAAGCTCGTGAGCCCTCTCAGCACGGCTCTCCATGCGTGTCACAACATCAGTGAAGAAGCGAAGATGGTTGGCATAATCCTCAGCGTGGGGATGAGGGGCATGCTCATTGCAGATGGTACGAAGCACCTGGTTAGCCTTCGTCCCGAGGTCCCGAAGCATGGGAGCATGCTCACGCAGTAGCGTCTACCGGTGAAGTGCCTCCTCCCTACTTTGCTACGCAAAGGACTCAGCGCTGACAACCCGCTGTTGAATGGAGAGTAGCTCGGCATGGGCGGAGGCCAGCTCGGCCTGCACCGAGATCAGGACGACTGCGGCGGCTTCCTCGCGCTGTTCCGCCTCGGCCAGCCCTAACCTGAGGACAACAGTCCTGCCCACACCTTCGGCTTCCACGAGCTTCAGCTTCAGGTCGTACCTGCCAGCAAGATCCATGCGAGCCTCGGCCACCCTGCGGTCGACCTCCTCCTGGGCCTTGGCCTCACGTGTGCTGACATCATCCTCTGCTTGGGCAACTTGGCGCTCCCTCGTCTCCAACCGCTCGAGCTAAAGGCTGCGCTCCATGGCCTCCAGCAACAGTGCTTCCTCGCGCCTCAAGATCTCCTCCTCGTCGGACGAGGCGCCATTCATCGACGCCATGGCAACTCTGCGTGCCTCCACCTGCTACTCCAGTGAGGCATTCAAGGCCTGGAGCTCCGGCCTGCGCTCCTTGGTGGCCACGCGGCGATTGTCCGCCTCCCTGGCCTCCTCCAAGGCCCGGGCACTGGCCTCTCGCAAGGTTGCCAGGGATGCCTCAGCCTTCGCATCGGCGTGCTCGCGCTGGAGGCGCCCGAGGTTGATAGCCACCTTTAGGTGATGCCACTCCTCCACCAGCCGGAGGCCTTCGGGCTTCAAGGCGAGCGTCGATGTCCGCGAGTTCTCTGCCGAGTCGGCTCATCGCGCCCATTGCCTCCTGAAAGAGCTCGTGGCAGACGGCACTCCGCTCGTGCACAAACTTAAGCATGCAACCAGGTTCGTCCCCCGCAGCGGGGGTGGCCGATGGGATCCGAAGCGGCTCAGCCCCCCTTCGGCAGGGGGCTGGGGGCTGGCGTCTCCAGGGACGCCGACCGGGCTTTGGCAGGGGCCCGGATGGGTCGAGGCCCGTCACTCGAAGAAGGAGCCAGGATCGAGGTCATTCAGCCGCCGTCCACAACTAGAGGAGGAGCCCTAGGCACACTTGATGCACTCCAGGCGAGGCCACAAAGGAGAGACAGCAAAGGCGCGGGCTCCAGGCGCCAGGCTAGCGTGTTTGCCTCTCTGGCCGACCTCGCGCCGGGTGCGACATGTAGGCTTGGGGCGCTCAAGGCCAGTGGGGAATTCGAGGCAGGAGAAGGTTGCTTCCCGGGAGACTTCTCCACCTTAGCATAAGGGACCCTGAGGAGCCACCATCAAGACGAGAAGCAGCACTCAAGAAATTACAAAGACAACGTACTCACTCGTCTATGGCGATATACTTCCTCTGCTTCAACGGACGGAAGGCACCACTGCTGCAGCTTGGAGACCCCTTCCTCTTACGGAGTGCCTCAAAGTCCAGACGGAGCCTGCCGAAGCCTTGGACACGGCCACCAGCGCGGGGCGCGGCTGGTGGGGCACCTGAGGAGACGACCTCGGGAGTGCTGGGCTGAGGGGAGCCCGCTGGCTCCACCTCATGATGACCAGCTGAGACCTCGAAGGTTGGGGCCTCAGGAGCAGCGGATTGCGTCACCTCCTCAGTTATCACCCCAGGGCAAGAGTTGCGGGCTCCCAGGGGCGACACCTCGGGAGCCCCGAGCGGTGCCGACACCTCAGCACCCATGCCTATGGCCTCTAGCGGAGCTCACCCCCCTGCATCCACTCTTGGGGTAAGTTCGGCGCTGGCGGCAGGGAGGGGAACCACGGAGATAGGGTTCTCGCAGGGCCCTTCAAGGCCAACTAGACACAACCCCCATTCATCGAAGGGGGGCATCTACCCCGCGAACTCCACCCTGTTCGAGTAGCAGTACAGAAGACAGCCCACATGTGGCATATCGGCATGCGAGGGGTCGCCCG
The DNA here is from genome assembly GCF_018294505.1 of Triticum aestivum. Taxonomy (NCBI): domain Eukaryota; kingdom Viridiplantae; phylum Streptophyta; class Magnoliopsida; order Poales; family Poaceae; genus Triticum; species Triticum aestivum. Next base: position 64,735,449 of record NC_057800.1, on the reverse strand, counting down.
TCAGGACCTCGAGCACCATTCTTCGCGCCTCGAGCGGAAACCCCAACTCCTAAAGCCTCATGCGATCCTGGCCGCCGGACAGGGCCCACATCGGCCAGGAATGGCGCTGGAGTGGGGCGACGCGGCGTTGGGGGAACTCCTTCCACCATGGGCGCAGTCACGCCGAGATCTTTCAGCCTCTTCAACCGGAGCCAAACGAAGGCAAGGCAGGGGTCCGCGAGCTTCTCATGGCCCCAGCCGGAGCTGGGAACGGTGGGCGCCAAAGGGGGCGAGAGCAGGGGGATGAGCACACCGACGTCCACGAACACCCAACGTGTCCAAAACCCACTCGCAGATGGTGGGAGCTCAAAGTCAATCCCCAAGCCTGCCATCGCGGCCATAGCCTGGAAGCTCAGGCACCCTGAGCATTGTCGAGGATCGGTCAGGTGCAGCGAGAAGAAATGGCGCAGTAGGGCCACTGAAGGAGCAATGCCCATCATGGCCTCGCAGACGAAGGCGAAAACGACAAGAAGGGAAACAGATTGGGGATCTAGGTGCAGCATATGGATCTGATAGTGGGAAAGCACGGCATCGAAGAAGGTGGAAAAGGGAGGAACCAGGCCAGCCCACAGGGCGTCAATGGATAAATTGGACCTCGGTTGCTGCCTATCAACAGAAGCGTGGGATGCGGGCCAAGCCACCATCTTCCCCCATTCATTGAAGCCGGTGGCGAGTGTAGGGCGGACCTTGTCCATAGCTTCCTGGTTGAGCACCAACGACCGACCAACGGCGGGTTCAATGCCCGGAGGTGGCTCGGCTGAAGACTGAGACTTCTTCTTCCCCTTCTCCGTTCGGCTCGGTGCCATGATGACGGGGAGGGCCGAGCTCAGGTCAAGTTGGGAGAGGAGGTTGTTGTTTTGGAAGGCAGAAGAATTGGAGAAGCGCATCGCCAGCAATGAGGGAATAACTGCGTAAGTCACGGTGGCCGCCAAGCTAGGCGGATATCAAGGTTGCATGGGGAAGCGGGGCCGCCCACATCCCATCAATTGCCATGCGTCAACCGAGGCCGCAGGCTGTTGGGGCCCGCGACGCTCCACACTTGCCCTTTGGCTTCGCCTCGAAGCTAAGTATGAGCGCGCCTTGGGCCCAGGGGCTACTGTCGGCGTTCTGGGAACGGGGGTCCCCAGACTTGCCTGCCTGCGACCCACGACGTGGCTCCGTCAGCGGCCCCGTACGGCCCATCTTCACCAGCAAACACTCAAGACCCTCGCGAGGGGCCGAGCCTCGTGAGGCAGATGACGCAAGACCTCCTCGGGGGCAGCCTCACCAGGCTGGCTTGTGAGGGGCGGAGAGATCAAGGCAAGGGGCACCTCGCAAGGTTCTGTGACGCAAGCCATGACGACCAAGGCCAAGCGTGCGCCAGCGCGCGCAGTGTCCTCATTTCCTCTTTGGTGCTAAAGAGGTAAGCGCGGGCGAGGAGTCTCGAGGAAGCAGGCAAAGGTTTCCATATCGGTGCAACGACACCAAGACCAGCGGGATGGCAGGACGAAGGTCACTGTGGAGCCCAGGACGGCGTTCCCACCAGAGCCTTTGGCAGGCGAAGACCATCTTTTGTCAGGATAGTTTGTACCGGTTGTCCCCCTTCAAATTGGCTGTTGTGGGATCCCTTCCTGCCTAATATTTGGGAAGAGGACCCGGGCCTCTATATATAGGGCTAGCCTCCACCGTATGGAGGGAGAGGATCTGGGACCGGATCCATTCCACCAAGGCCACACACAAACTCACCAAGCAAAAGAGCACCTCTCCTCAGGAGGTTGTTCTTCCCGTGTAACTGTTCATCCTCAGCCAAAGAGGCAATCCACCACACCACACTGGAGTAGGGTATTACACCACATCGGTGGCCCGAACCAGTATAAATCTTGTGTCCCTTTGTTCTGCCAGGTCGATGCGCTGAGCCTTGAGATTGCGGTGAGGGCGTGAGCTAAAGGGAGGAGAGATCTTCGTGCGCACCCGAGTGTTCGAACCTCAAGGGTTTTGCCGGAACCCGAAATCCGACAACAAAGTTCTCTAGTCACAATCACCAAGTTACTGGAACTGCGTGATGAACTATAATATGAAAGGGATGACGAAAACGATTCCCCGAGCTCTTCGCGATGCTGAAATTGGTGAAGGTAGAAATAAAGAAAAGCATCAAGTGTTGATGGTTGACAAGACCACTAGTTTCAAGTAAAAGGGCAAGGGAAAGAAAGGGAACTTCAAGAAGAATGGCAAGCAAGTTGTCACTCCCATGAAGAAGCCCATAGCTAGGCCCAAGCCTGAAACTGAGTGCTTCTACTACAAAGGAAATGGTCACTGGAAGCAGAACTGCCCCAAATACTTGGCGGATAAGAAGGATGGAAAAGTGAATAAAAGTATATATGATATACATGTTATTGATGTGTACTTTACTAGTGTTCATAGTAGCCCCTCGGTATTTGATACTCGTTCAGTTGCTATGATTAGTAACTCGAAACATGAGTTACAAAATGGACAAAGACTAGTTGAGGGCAAGGTGACGATGTGTGTTGGAAGTGATTCCAAGATTGATAAGATCACCATCGCACACTCCCTTTACCTTTGGGATTAGTGTTGAACCAAAAATAAATGTTATTTGGTGTTTGCGTTGAGCATAATATGATTGGATCATGTTTATTGCAATATGGTTATTCATTTAAGTCAAACAATAATTGTTATTCTGTTTACATGAATAAAACCTTCCGTGGTCATACACCCAAGGTGAATGGTTTATTGAATCTCGATCGTAGTGATACACATATTTATAATATTGAAGCCAAAAGATGCAAAGTTAATAATGATAGTGCAACATATTTGTGGCACTGCCGTTTAGGTCATATTGGTGTAAAGCGCATGAAGAAAGTCCATGCTGATGGACTTTTGGAATCACTTGATTATGAATCATTTGATGCTTGCGAACCACGCCTCATGGGCAAGATGACTAAAGACTCCGTTCTCTAGAACAGTGGAGCGGGTCACTAACTTATCAAAAATAATGCATACTGATGTATGCGGTCTGATGAGTGTTAAGGCTCGCGGAGGGTATCATTATTTTCCGACCTTCCCAGATGATTTGAGCAGATATGGGTATATCTACTTGATGAAACACAAGTCTGAAACATTTGAAAAGTTCAAAGAATTTTAGAGTGAAGTAGAGAATCATCGTAACAAGACAATAAAGTTTCTATGATCTGATCGTAGAGGCAAATATTTGACTTATGAGTTTGGCCTTCAATTAAAACAATGTGGAATAGTTTCACAAACTCATGCCACCCAGAACACCACAGCATAATGGTGTGTCCGAATATCATAACCGTACTTTATTAGATATGGTGCGATCTATGATGTCTCTTACCGAATTACTACTATCGTTTTTGGGGTTATGCATTAGAGACAGCTGCATTCACGTTTAATAGGGCACCGTCTAAATCCGTTGAGACGACACCGTATGAACTATGGTTTGGCAAGAAACCAAAGTTGTCGTTTCTTGAAGTTTGGGGTTGCGATGCTTATGTGAAAAAGTTTCAGCCTGATAAGCTCGAACCCAAATCGGAGAAGTGCCTCTTCATAGGATACCCAAAAGAAACTATTGGGTACACCTTCTATCACAGATCCGAAGGCAAGATATTCGTTGCTAAGAATGGATTCTTTCTAGAGAAGGAGTTTCTCTTGAAAGAAGTGAGTGGGAGGAAAGTAGAACTTGATGAGGAAATTGTACCTTCTCCCTTACTGGAAAGTAGTTCATCACAGAAATCTGTTCCAGTGATTCCTACACCAATCAATAAGGAAGTTAATGATGACAATCATTAAACTTCTGATCAAGTTACTACCGAACCTCGTAGGTCAACCAGAGTATGATCCGCACCAGAGTGGTATGGTAATCCTGTTCTGGAGGTCATGTTACTTGACCATGACGAACCTATGAACTATGAGGAAGCGATGATGAGCCCAGATTTTGTGAAATGGCTTGAAGCCATGAAATCTGAGATGGGATCCATGTATGAAAACAAAGTATGGACTTTGATTGACTTGCCTGATGATCGGTGAGCCATTGAGAATAAATGGATCTTCAAGAGGAAGATGGACGCTGATAGTAGTATTACTATCTACAAAGCTCGAGTTGCCACAAAAGGTTTTCGACAAGTTCAAGGTGTTGCCTACAATGAGATTTTCTCACTCATATCGATGCTTAAAGTCTGTCTGAATCATGTTAGCAATTGCCACATTTTATGAAATCTGGCAAATGGATGTCAAAACTACATTCCTTAATGGTTTTATTAAAGAAGAATTATATATGATGCAACAAGAAGGTTTTGTCAATCCTAAAGGTGCTAACAAAATGTGCAAGCTCCAACGATCCATCTATGGACTACTACAAGCATCTCAGAGTTGGAATATACGCTTTCATGAGTTGATCAAACCATATAGTTTTATACAGACTTGCGGTGAAGCCTGCATTTACAAGAAAGTGAGTGGGAGCACTACAACATTTCTGATAAGTCTATGTGAATGACATATTGTTGATCGGAACTAATGTAGAATTTTCTGGAAAGCATAAAGGAGTTTTTGAAAGGAGTTTTTTCAAAGAAAGACCTCGGTGAAGCTGCTTACATATTGAGCATTAAGGTCTATAGAGATAGATCAAGACGCTTGATATATTTTCAATGAGTACATACCTTGACAAGATTTTGAAGTAGTTCAGAATGGAACAGTCAAAGAAGGAGTTCTTGCCTGTGTTGCAAGGTGTGAAGTTGAGTAAAGACTCAAAACTCGACCACGGCAAAAAATAGAAATAGAATGAAAAGTCATTCCCTATGCCTCAGTCATAGGTTCTATAAAGTATGTTATGCTGTGTACTAGACCTATTGTTTACCTCACCATGAGTTTGGCAAGAGGGTATAATAGTGAACCAGGAGTGGACCACTGAACAGTGGTCAAAATTATCCTTAGTGGAATAAGGAAATGTTTCTCGGTTATGGAGGTGACAAAGAGTTCGTCGTAAAGAGTTACCTTGATGCAAGCTTTGACACCGACCTGGATGACTCTAAGTCTCGATCTAGATACATATTGAAAGTGGGAGCGATTAGCTAGAGTAGCTACATGCAGAGCATTGTAGACATGGAAAATTTGCAAAATACATACGGCTCCGAATGCGGAAGACCCGTTGACTAAACTTCTCTCACAAGCAAAACATGATCACACCTTAGTACTCTTTGGGTGTTAATCACATAGCAATGTGAACTAGATTATTGACTCTAGTAAACCATTTGGGTATTAGTCTCATGGAGATGTGAACTAATCACATAAAGATGTGAACTATTGGTGTGAAATCACATGACATTGTGAACTAGATTATTGACTCTAGTGAAAGTGGGAGACTGAAGGAAATATGCCCTAGAGGCAATAATAAAGTTGTTATTTATATTTCCTTATATCATGATATATGTTTATTATTCATGCTAGAATTGTATTAACGGGAAACTTGGTACATGTGTGAATACATAGACAAAACAAAGTGTCCCTAGTATGCCTCTACTAGACTAGCTCGTTAATCAAAGATGATTAAGTTCCCTGACCATAAACATGTGTTGTCATTTGATGAATGGGATCACATCATTAGGAGAATGATGTGATGGACAAGACCCATCCGTTAGCTTAGCATTATGATCGTTGAGTTTTATTGCTATTGCTTTATTCATGACTTATACATGTTCCTCTGACAATGAGATTATGCAACTCCCGAATACCAGAGGAACACCTTGTGTGCTATAAAATGTCACAACATAACTGGGTGATTATAAAGATGCTCTACAGGTGTCTCCGATGGTGTTTGTTGAGTTGGCATAGATCGAGATTAGGATTTGTCACTCCGATTGTCGGAGAGGTATCTCTAGGCCCTCTCGATAATGCACATCACTATAAGCCTTGCAAGCAATGTGACTAATGAGTTAGTTACGCGATGTTGCATTACGAAACGAGTAAAGAGACTTGCCGGTAACGATATTGAACTAGGTATTGAGACACCGACGATCGAATCTCGGGCAAGTAACATACCAATGACAAAGGGAGCAACGTATGTTGTTATGCGGTTTGACCGATAAACATCTTCGTAGAATATGTAGGAGCCAATATGAGCATCCAAGTTCCGCTATTGGTTATTGACCGGAGATGAGCCTCGGTCATGTCTACATAGTTCTCGAACCCATAGGCTCCGCACGCTTAACGTTCGATGATGATCGGTATTATGAGTTTATGTGTTTTGATGTACCAAAGGTAGTTCAGAGTCCCGGCTGTGATCATGGACATGACGAGGAGTCTCGAAATGGACAAGGTGGGGGCGCCCCCCCCCCCTAGCCCAATCCGAATTAGGAGGGGGGCCGCTCCCCCTTTCCTTCTCTCCCTCTCCTTCTTCCTTCTTCTCCTACTCCAACTAGGGAAGGGGGGAACCTACTCCTACTAGGAGTAGGACTCCCCCCTTGGGCGCGAGGGCCGGCCCTCCCCTCCTCCACTCCTTTATATACGAGGAAGGGGGCACCCCATAGGCACACAAGTTGATTGTTTAGCCGTGTGCGGTGCCCCCCTCCACAGAATTCCACCCCGGTCATATCTTTGTAGTGCTTAGGCGAAGCCATGCGTCGGTAACTTCATCGTCACCGTCATCACGCCGTCGTGCTGACGAAACTCTCCCTCGGCCTCAACTAGATCAAGAGTACGAGGGACTTCACCGAGCTGAACGTGTGCAGATCGTGGAGGTGCCATGCATTCGGTACTTGATCGGTTGGATCGTGAAGACGTTCGACTACATCAACCGTGTTTCATAACGCTTCCGCTTTCGGTCTACGAGGGTACGTAGACATACTCTTCCCCTCTTGTTGTTATGCTTCTCCTAGATAGATCTTGCGTGATCGTAGGAAATGTTTTAAAATATTGCGTTCCCCAACAAAAAGTAAGGTCAAAACGCAGCCGAGACATTCATAATAACCTTAATAATATATACAAGTGCACATATCTTGGACTCCCCCTTCGGACGGTGCACTGCTCAAGGAGGATCTTCAAAGGCTGGTGGTTTGTGTGGAGAATCACTTGCTGACTTGGAAGTGTGCCCCCCCCTCTTTGAGGGAGGGAGGATCATCATGATCAAATCAGTATCGACTGCCACTTCTGTATACCACATGCTATCTATTGATCTGCCCCCATGGGTCATCGAAAGCATAGACAAGATTTGTTGTGATTTCTTATGGCGGGGCATGGAGGAAGCTAGAGGAGGGCATTGTAAGGTGGCATGGGACATGGTTCGTAGACCAACAGAGCTTGGTGGACTAGGGATTCACAACTTGTGACTGCTCAATGCCGCTCTAGAAGTGTGATGGCTTTGGATGGCTAGGGTGGAAAATCTTCATCCATGGCATGGAGTGCCTGGCTCGATCTCTCCACTGGCGGACAACCTATTCCACACCTCCGCTCTGTGCATGAACGGAGATGGCTGGACGACCTCTTTTTGGACTGACCGTTGGTTGGAGGGTTGCGCACCAAAGGACCTTGTGCCAGACCGCTTCGCCTCTACTCCAGCGAGCAAACCGGGTTTCTCTATTCGTGATGCACTCAACAAGAATGTATGGACAAGGCACTTTAGAGGAGTTTTATCTACCAATTTTTCACCTTATTGTGGGTGCGCATGGAGCGGATCCGAGTAAACTTGTCCAACTCTGCAGCCTCGGCCTACAGAGCCTTCTTCGAGGGGAAAACAAGTCTTCCTGGAGCCAGGCAGTTGTGGCATTCAAAGGCTTCGCTTCAGGTAAATTTATTTGGATAATTGGTTCTTCATAACAGGTGATGGATGGCAGACCATTTGCCATCTAGAGGCCACCCTCACCAGATGATGTGCACCCTCTGTGCGCAGCACGATGAGTCCATTAACCATCTGCTCATTCAGTGCCCCTACTCCAAAACGGTGTGGCATTTTGTTGCCCCGGAGCTCAACCTATCCTTTCCTATGTCGCAAGGAGACTCGACCATTGTAGAATGGTGGGATACAGTGCACAATTCAACACCGTGTAAGTAGAGGAAGAAAGTGAACGCACTTCTAAACCATGTGATGTTCTCCATCTGGAAAGAGCGCAACAGCCGGACATTCGAAAGCCTGGTGGTCGCCAAAATACTGGAGCAATGGTGAACATGGAAGCTAGCTTGGGAGCACAGGAGTAGAGGTAGAAATAGGGTGGGTGAGAGTGAAGGTTTGTTAACATTGGTGTGGTGGATGGTAGCGAAGCTTTGCTTGCCGCCATACTCTTCCTTGTATTATTTTTTTGTCTCACAAATCTTAATGAATCAACACGCAAAGCTCATGTGTGTTCCCCCAAAAAATACAAAGTCAACAACACAACTAGGGAGGGGATTAAAAACCATGCATGGACATCATCTTTGTACTAGCTAGCTAGAAGACAATAATAATAATAGTAAGCAAAATAACAAGTACCACCTGAAGGGAATCAAAATATTAATAACGGTCTCCTGAATTAACCTCCACCATATAACCTTAATAATAAAATTCTGATTCATACTACCTCCTACGATGGTGGGATGGCATGGTTTGAAACTTGTGAGAGCAAAGAATCCATAATTGTAGCCTTATATAGGGTCATCTCAAAGCTTGAAGATGCACCCATACCAAAACAAACCACCTGCTATGAGAAGTCCATTGCATCCTCGCCATCACCCTCCCCCCCCCCCCCCCCCCCCCCCCCCCCCCCCCCCCCCCCGCTGATTTAGCGATGGAAGGTGGTTTCTTGCGAAAAAAATATTATCCTTTTCCTTTGAAACTGCACCGAAAAAAATATTTTGGTGTGAAAATGAGTCCTTGCCCTTCTCTTTTAAAATAAAATCACAACTAACAAACCCATAAGAGTCTACAACAACAAATTCAGCCATGCATGTTAAGAAAAAGAAATTTGTCAATATCTTGTTGACACCAAGTTAAAGGTGTCGGTCGGTCGGTTTTTAAGTCACAAATGAAATTGTACTACTTAATTAACCAACAGATTGATTGACCTCAAATGATAAAACTACATCGATCTCAAATGAATTTGAGCAACACATATCGATCGATACATCGCCATGTATGTTATCATTAACGGGGAGGCGATGATACAGTACCTGCAGCGGGCATGAGATAGATGGAGATGGTAGTGCCCATGTAGGGGTTGGGTCTTTGCTTGTCGAAATCCTACACGTCCATCAACTACTTCTGGTTGAGGTCAAGAGCAATCACCTGCGACGTCCTGGTGTCTTGGCTGCTGGCATTCGTCCAGAGGTACAGCACGCCATCACTGTGGGAGCTGAGGATGGGGTTGGAAACAAAGAGATACTGGGGCATGTTGTAGCCAAGGATATCTTGAGAATGGATCTCGTGCTCCTACCGGAAAAACAGGGTACCCAGACCGTCATTGAGCCCCTCCAAGGTCCACGTGACCACCGCCCAACCATTAGGCATCTATGAGCATGGGTAGGGTTCGGTGTGGACCTGAAGGTCGATGAACCTGATGATGCCGGAGTCACTGGCTAGGGCTATATCCCTAAAGAAGTATGCAATGTCTGTGGTAAGAGGGAGGTGATTTTACGGCTGCCTCGGCTCTGGAAGGGTGACATAGTGGAGCGGGGTGCAGAGGGTGTCATCGGCGGGGGCGGCGAGCACGTTGTAGAGGACTATGCCACCCAGAGGTTGACCCAGCCAGCCCATGATGTCGCCGATGGTGATGACCTTGCCGGGCACAAAGTCGTCAGGCGGTGGTGGATGTGGAAATGCAATGGGCTTGCATCTCCACTGACGGTCCTTGGAGTCGTAGGTGCACAGGTAGTATCCGGAATGGCCGGGGTGGAAATAGTAGTAGGCGAACACCACGATCATGTACGCATCACAGGCATCATCCCTGGGGATGTTGCTGTGGTAACGCAGGACACCAATATCGCCGATAGAGAAGCAGTAAGTTCCCTATTTCCCTTGATGTGCTCTATGCGAAAGAGTTCGCTCCTGCTGTGGCTAAAGTGGGCAATAGGCGGGTCCTTCCTTGGCGAGGCAGATATAATACTAGTGATGGGAAAGTGGCGTTGATCAACGCATGCTTATCTTCCCTACCAATGTTTCTCATGGGTTTCTATTTGCTCTCGGCTAGTACGCACGCAGGCTTCGACAAACATAGAGGTGCTTTTTATTGGAATGCAGCAGACAATAAGCGGAAATACAGATTTGTTAGGTGGAAACTTATGTGTAGACCCAAAAACCTTGGGGTTGGGAATTATTAATACATCCATCATGAATAAATGTTTCTTGATTAAATGGTGGTGGAAAATTATGACAACAAGAGTTGGATCCTTATGGTTCTCCATCCTTAAAGCTAAGTACTTCCCTCTTTCTAGTCCTTTGTTTGCCTCAGCGCGCGGAGACTCTCAATTCTGGAAGGATTTGGTTAAAGTTAGGCCTTTGTTTCTGGCTAATGTTAAGTTTGTGGTTGGGGACGGTTCCTCTGTTCGCTTCTGGTTTGATTAGTGGTGTGGAGACTCACCTCTCTCTGTGAGTTTCCCCACACTTTTTTCTTATTGCCCTAATCTGAATATCTCGATCGCCGAGCTTTTGACTAATAACTGGGACTTGACCTTCCGGCGCTCCCTATCTCCTGTAGAGTTTGAAGATTGGCAAAGGCTTATTGATTTCTTCCCTACACTCTCGGAGGACGTGGGACTCGATGGTCTAGCCTCATACCTCTTCTGGTCGCTTTTCGGTTAAGTCTTTATATTCAAAGCTCGTTGGTGGAACTCCCACCAGCCGATTTACTCAAGTTTGGCGGGCCCGTATCCCCCTGAAAGTTAAGATCTTCCTTTGGTAAGCTTTTAGAGGGCGTCTGCCCGCAGCGGACCAAATTCGTAAGAGGAACGGCCCGAGTTCGAAGTTTTGCGCCCTTTGTGGTGCTCTGGAGGACACGAATCATATATTTTTTTCATTTTGTTTTGGCCAAGCTGGTCTGGAGTTGTGTTAGATCGCGGCTTCATGTCACATGGGATCCCTCGTCCTTCTCTGAGCTCCGGGTCCTTGCTAATTCTTTGACAATCATTACTAAAACGGTCTTTTGGGTAGGACTTGGAGCGATTTGTTGGGCCTTGTGGATGACTAGGAACAAGTTTACCGTCGAGCATGTTTTCCCTGCTAAGCCTGCTGACTACTTATTTAAATCTTGTATGTTCTTGTAGCAGTGGAGATCATTGACTAAGACGGAGGACTATGATGCTCTTGATCTCCTGATTTCTAAAGTGCGGGCCTCAGCATCTTCCCTATCCAGACAAGAGCATGTTGCTTAGCTGATTTTGTGCTGCTTCGACTAGTTTTTGGCTATGTTGTTTTTAGACTCTCCGCCCTGCGTGTCGTGTGCTGGCCTAGGAGCCATGTACCTTTAAACTTCGGGTGAGCCCACGTCTGGGGCATATTTCCGTTTGTCTGGTTGGTTAGTTGCTTGTGTTGAAACTCTACCTGGTGGCTTTATCTATAAAGTCGGACCCATGCCTTTTCTCTAAAAAAGAGTCGGGTGAGTTTCAGCGTCTCCGCCGGCAAGGCTGCTGCCTCATAGACGAAGTAGTCGTAGTTGCTACTTTTGCAGTACAAGGCAGGGTTGTGCCCATGGTAGAGGATGAAGAGGGCAAAATCACCCTCGGTGTTGATCACCCAAGGCTCGCGGACGAACGGGCGGGAGGCGTCTTCTTGTTCCCCGTGATAGTCGTCGTCGGTGCAGCTGGCGGAGCAACAGAAGTAGGAGACGCGAGGCGGCGGCGCCAAGAACAGGCTGACCTGCATCTCCACCTCCACCTCCCTGTCGCGCAGGCTCCTCCGGAATTGATGGCGGGCGGACGTGTGGTTTTTTTGGTGGTCTTTCTTGTCGACCATGTAGGCAGATCTATCGAGGAGGGCTTCTCCCCAGTCCCACACAGTCGCCGCCGCCGCCGCATCCTACGTAGCCGGCGGATGCGGTGAGGCTTCGTGGTAGCCTTTAAGCGACATGGTGGGTTTGTATCTCACACCGGCTATTTGGGTTTGTCTAGGGCACATCTAGATGTGCTCTAGTTATTGCACATCTAAGTGACTAAATCAAATTAGAAAGAAACGGATAAAAGACAAAAAGAAAATGCTTGCACGAATCTTAGTGTAAAATCAATGACATGGGATTTAGATGTGCAATATTTAAAGCACATCTAGATGTGCCTTAGCAAAACTGTATTTAGATTTATTATAGAAGGGGAGGAATAAGGAGGAGAATCAGGTCGTAGTCGGAGCCAGATTCATGGACAAACACGAGTCGGAGAGGAAGAGTCCTCCGGTGCACCCAAGGTCAGGCCAAGGTTCTAGCCGACCCACGAAGCGGTGATTGATGATTTATTGCTTCGTCTATATCTATACTACCCTTTTATTTTTAGAGATTCACAATTTCCAACGTTTTATATTATAAGACAGAGGGAGTAGCTACAAAGCAAAATGAATGAATCTACGTTCTTAAATATGTCTATATAAATTCATATGTAATTCGTATTAAAATATTAAAATATACTTATGCTCTCTCAGGAGTATTTAGAAATGGAGGGAGTAGTAGGTAACTGTTCTCAAGAGTATATACCCCTCCGTTTCTTTTTAGTATGCATATAAGATTTGATTAAAGTCAAACTTTATAAAGTTTGACCAACTTTGAAGAAAATAATATCAACATTTGCAATACTAAAGCTATATGCTATGAAAAATAATTTCATGATGCATCTAACAATATTGATTTCATATTGTGAATTTTGATATTTTTTCTATAAACTTAGTCAAAGTTAACAAAGTTTGACTTTAATCAAATTTTATATATAGACTAAAAGAAATGGAGGGAGTACATATGTCAGCTATTACTAGTAGCTATGTACTAGTAGTAGCTAACTGCTCTTAAGAGTATAAAATCGTTTTGCAAGCTGAATCTTGAAGCATGCGAGCTATCCACTCTTCTCCGCTTTTCAATCACAGTACAGGAAAAATGACAAATTGGTGAAAGGGCTTTAGAGTAAGTTTAGTGGCCAACACCAAAATTAACTGGAAAAGTAAACCATAGTTATACATCTATCATATCAAAAGGAATAGCCAGCAACTAATCAATATTCATACATGGTATGTATCTTTATTTGAGCATATAAGCATTGTGCATCTAACAGCGAAAGGAATGGTAAGATGAAGTATTACATTGCAAGGTAACTGTTTTGTAGAGCAATCCCGAAAAACAAAAGTTTATATTGAACTTAAAATGTTTATCTTGTACTCTCTCCATCCAGAATTACCTGTCGCACAAATGAATAGAAGTGGATGTATCTAGAAGTAAAAATATGTCGTACACGACTTGATTGGTTACCGAAGATCTGGAAAAACAAAAGAAATGATTTCTTGTCAGACATAAACTTGAATTGGGAGTATGACCTGTAATTGAACAATACTTGCTCGCGGTTGTGTTTCTGGCCGTGCTGAAGGAAATATGCCCTAGAGGCAATAATAATGTTATTATTTTATTTCCTTATATCATGATAAATGTTTATTATTCATGCTAGAATTGTATTATCTGGAAACATAATACTTGTGTGAATACATAGACAAATTAACCATCACTAGTATGCCTCTACTTGACTAGCTCGTTAATCAAAGATGGTTATGTTTCCTAACCATAGACATGTGTTGTCATTTGATTAACGAGATCACATTATTAGGAGAATAATGTGATTGACATGACCCATTCCATTAGCTTAGCACCCGATCGTTTAGTATGTTGCTATTGCTTTCTTCATGACTTATACATGTTCCTATGACTATGAGATTATGCAACTCCCGTTTGCCGGAGGAACACTTTGTGTGCTACAAAACGTCACAACGTAACTGGGTGATTATAAAGGATCTCTACAGGTGTCTCCAAAGGTAAATGTTCGGTTGGCGTATTTCGAGATTAGGATTTGTCACTCCGATTGTCGAAGAGGTATCTCTGGGCCCTCTCGGTAATGCACATCACATAAGCCTTGCAAGCATTGCAACTAATGAGTTAGTTGCGAGAGGATGTATTACGAAACGAGTAAAGAGACTTGCCGGTAACGAGATTGAACTAGGTATTGAGATACCGACGATCGCATCTCGGGCAAGTAACATACCGATGACAAAGGGAACAACGTATGTTGTTATGCGGTCTGACCGATAAAGATCTTCATAGAATATGTGGGAGCCAATATGAGCATCCAGGTTCCGCTATTGGTTATTGACCAGAGACATGTCTCGGTCATGTCTACATTGTTCTCGAACCCGTAGGGTCCGCACGCTTAAGGTTTCGATGACAGTTATATTATGAGTTTATGAGTTTTGATGTACCGAAGTTAGTTCGGAGTCCCAGATGTGATCACGGACATGATGAGGAGTCTCGAAATGGTTGAGACATAAAGATTGATATATTGGACGGCTATATTCAAACACCGGAAGTGTTCCGGGTGATTTCAGAGAAAACCGGAGAGCCGGAGGGTTACCGGAACCCCCCCGGGAGAAGTAATGGGCCATATGGGCCTTAGTGGAGAGAGAGAGGGGCAGCCAGGGTGGGTCGCGCGCCTCCTCCCCCTGGTCCGAATTGGACTAGGAGAGGGGGGCGGCGCCCCCCTTTCCTTCTCCCTCCCCACTTCCTTCCCCCTCCTAGTAGGAGTAGGAGGACTCCTCCTTGGTGCGCCATAGGGTCGGCCGGCCTCCTCCCCTTGCTCCTTTATATACGGGGGCAGGGGGCACCCCTAGACACACAAGTTGATCCACGTGATCATTTTCTTAGCTGTGTGCGGTGCCCCCTTCCACCATAATCCTCGATAATATTGTAGTGGTGCTTAGGCGAAGCCCTGCGACAGTTGAACATCAAGACCGTCACCATGCCGTCGTGCTGACAGAACTCTTCCCCGACACTTTGCTGGATCGGAGTCCGGGGATCGTCATCGAGTTGAACGTGTGCTAGAACTCGGAGGTGCCGTACGTTCGGTACTTGGATCGGTCGGATCGGGAAGACGTACGACTACTTCCACTACGTTGTGTCAACACTTCCATTGCCGGTCTACGAGGGTACGTAGACAACACTCTCCCCTCTCGTTGCTATGCATCACCATGATCTTGCATGTGCGTAGGAATTTTTTTGAAATTACTACATTCCCCAACAGTGGCATCCGAGCCTAGGTTTTATATGTTGATGTTATATGCACGAGTAGAACACAAGTGAGTTGTGGGTGATATAAGTCATACTGCTTACCAGCATGTCATACTTTGGTTCGGCGGTATTGTTGGACGAAGCGGCCCGGACCAACATTACGTGTACGCTTACGCGAGACCGGTTCTCCCGACGTGCTTTGCACAAAGGTGGCTAGTGGGTGTCAGTTTCTCCAACTTTAGTTGAACCGAGTGTGGCTACGCCCGGTCCTTGCAAAGGTTAAAACAGCACCAACTTGACAAACTATCGTTGTGGTTTTGATGCGTAGGTAAGATTGGTTCTTGCTTAAGCCCGTAGCAGCCACGTAAAACTTGCAACAACAAAGTAGAGGACGTCTAACTTGTTTTTGCAGGGCATGTTGTGATGTGATATGGTCAAGACATGATGCTAAATTTTATTGTATGAGATGATCATGTTTTGTAACCAAGTTATCGGCAACTGGCAGGAGCCATATGGTTGTCGCTTTATTGTATGCAATGCAATTGCGCTGTAATGCTTTACTTTATCACTAAGCGGTAGCGATAGTCGTGGAAGCATAAGTTTGGCGAGACGACAACGATGCTACGATGGTGATCAAGGTGTCGCGCCGGTGACGATGGTGATCATGGCGGTGCTTCGAAGATGGAGATCACAAGCACAAGATGATGATGGCCATATCATATCACTTATATTGATTGCATGTGATGTTTATCTTTTATGCATCTTATCTTGCTTTGTTTGACGGTAGCATTTTAAGATGATCTCTCACTAATTATCAAGAAGTGTTCTCCCTGAGTATGCACCGTTGCGAAAGTTCTTCGTGCTGAGACACCACGTGATGATCGGGTGTGATAGGCTCTACGTTCAAATACAACGGGTGCAAAACAGTTGCACACGCGGAATACTCAGGTTATACTTGACGAGCCAAGCATATACAGATATGGCCTCGGAACACGGAGACCGAAAGGTCGAGCGTGAATCATATAGTAGATATGATCAACATAGTGATGTTCACCAATGAAACTACTCCATCTCACGTGATGATCGGACATGGTTTAGTTGATTTGGATCACGTAATCACTTAGAGGATTAGAGGGATGTCTATCTAAGTGGGAGTTCTTTAGTAATATGATTAATTGAACCTAAATTTATCATGAACTTAGTACCTGATAGTATCTTGCTTGTTTATGTTTGATTGTAGATAGATGGCCCGTGCTGTTGTTCCGTTGAATTTTAATGCGTTCCTTGAGAAAGCAAAGTTGAAAGATGATGGTAGCAATTACACGGACTGGGTCCGTAACTTGAGGATTATCCTCATTGCTGCACAGAAGAATTACGTCCTGGAAGCACCGCTGGGTGCCAGGCCTGCTGCTGGAGCAACACCAGATGTTATGAACGTCTGGCAGAGCAAAGCTGATGACTACTCGATAGTTCAGTGTGCCATGCTTTACGGCTTAGAATCGGGACTTCAACGACGTTTTGAACGTCATGGAGCATATGAGATGTTCCAGGAGTTGAAGTTAATATTTCAAGCAAATGCCCGGATTGAGAGATATGAAGTCTCCAATAAGTTCTATAGCTGCAAGATGGAGGAGAACAGTTCTGTCAGTGAGCATATACTCAAAATGTCTGGGTATAATAATCACTTGATTCAATTGGGAGTTAATCTTCCAGATGATTGCGTCATTGACAGAATTCTCCAATCACTGCCACCTAGCTACAAGAGCTTCGTGATGAACTATAATATGCAAGGGATGAATAAGACTATTCCCGAGCTCTTCGCAATGCTGAAAGCTGCGGAGGTAGAAATCAAGAAGGAGCATCAAGTGTTGATGGTCAACAAGACCACTAGTTTCAAGAAAAAGGGCAAAGGGAAGAAGAAGGGGAACTTCAAAAAGAACAGCAAGCAAGTTGCTACTCAAGAGAAGAAACCCAAACCTGGACCTAAGCCTGAAACTGAGTGCTTCTACTGCAAGCAGACTGGTCACTGGAAGCGGAACTGCCCCAAGTATTTGGCGGATAAGAAGGATGGCAAGGTGAACAAAGGTATATGTGATATACATGTTATTGATGTGTACCTTACTAATGCTCGCAGTAGCACCTGGGTATTTGATACTGGTTCTGTTGCTAATATTTGCAACTCGAAACAGGGACTACGGATTAAGCGAAGATTGGCTAAGGACGAGGTGACGATGCGCGTGGGAAATGGTTCCAAAGTCGATGTGATCGCGGTCGGCACGCTACCTCTACATCTACCTTCGGGATTAGTATTAGACCTAAATAATTGTTATTTGGTGCCAGCGTTGAGCATGAACATTATATCTGGATCTTGTTTGATGCGAGACGGTTATTCATTTAAATCAGAGAATAATGGTTGTTCTATTTATATGAGTAATATCTTTTATGGTCATGCACCCTTAAAGAGTGGTCTATTCTTATTAAATCTCGATAGTAGTGACACACATATTCATAATGTTGAAGCCAAAAGATGCAGAGTTGATAATGATAGTGCAACTTATTTGTGGCACTGCCGTTTGGGTCATATCGGTGTAAAGCGCATGAAGAAACTCCATACTGATGGACTTTTGGAACCACTTGATTATGAATCGCTTGGTACTTGCGAACCGTGCCTTATGGGTAAGATGACAAAAACACCGTTCTCCGGTACTATGGAGAGAGCAACAGATTTGTTGGAAATCATACATACAGATGTATGTGGTCCGATGAATGTTGAGGCTCGTGGCGGATATTGTTATTTTCTCACATTCACAGATGACTTAAGCAGATATGGGTACATCTACTTAATGAAACATAAGTCTGAAATGTTTGAAAAGTTCAAAGAATTTCAGAGTGAAGTTGAAAATCATCGTAACAAGAAAATAAAATTCCTACGATCTGATCGTGGAGGAGAATATTTGAGTTACGAGTTTGGTGTACATTTGAAACAATGCGGAATAGTTTCGCAACTCACGCCACCCGGAACACCACAGCGTAATGGTGTGTCCGAACGTCGTAATCGTACTTTACTTGATATGGTGCGATCTATGATGTCTCTTACTGATTTACCGCTATCGTTTTGGGGTTATGCTCTAGAGACGGCCGCATTCACGTTAAATAGGGCACCATCAAAATCCGTTGAGACGACGCCTTATGAACTGTGGTTTGGCAAGAAACCAAAGTTGTCGTTTCTGAAAGTTTGGGGTTGCGATGCTTATGTGAAAAAGCTTCAACCTGATAAGCTCGAACCCAAATCGGAGAAATGTGTCTTCATAGGATATCCAAAGGAAACTATTGGATACACCTTCTATCACAGATCCGAAGGCAAGACTTTTGTTGCTAAATTCGGAAACTTTCTAGAGAAGGAGTTTCTCTCGAAAGAAGTGAGTGGGAGGAAAGTAGAACTTGATGAGGTAACTGTACCTGCTCCCTTATTGGAAAGTAGTACATCACAGAAACCAGTTTCTGTGACACCTACACCAATTAGTGAGGAAGCTAATGATGATGATCATGAAACTTCAGAACAAGATACTACTGAACCTCGTAGATCAACCATGGTAAGATCCGCACATGAGTGGTACGGTAATCCCGTTCTGGAAGTCATGCTACTAGATCATGATGAACCTACGAACTATGGAGAAGCGATGGTGAGCCCAGATTCCGCAAAATGGCTTGAAGCCATGAAATCTGAGATGGGATCCATGAGAACAAAGTATGGACTTTGGTTGACTTGCCCAATGATCGGCAAGCAATTGAGAATAAATGGATCTTCAAGAAGAAGACTGACGCTGACGGTAATGTTACTGTCTACAAAGCTCGACTTGTCGCAAAAGGTTTTCGACAAGTTCAAGGGATTGACTACGATGAGACCTTCTCACCCGTAGCGATGCTTAAGTCTGTCCGAATCATGTTAGCAATTGCCGCATTTTATGATTATGAAATTTGGCAGATGGATGTCAAAACTGCATTCCTGAATGGATTTCTGGAAGAAGAGTTGTATATGATGCAGCCGGAAGGTTTTGTCGATCCAAAGGGAGCTAACAAAGTGTGCAAGCTCCAGCGATCCATTTATGGACTGGTGCAAGCCTCTCGGAGTTGGAATAAACGCTTTGATAGTGTGATCAAAGCATTTGGTTTTGTACAGACTTTTGGAGAAGCCTGTATTTACAAGAAAGTGAGTGGGAGCTCTGTAGCATTTCTGATATTATATGTAGATGACATATTACTAATCGGAAATGATATAGAATTTCTGGATAGCATAAAGGGATACTTGAATAAGAGTTTTTCAATGAAAGACCTCGGTGAAGCTGCTTACATATTGGGCATTAAGATCTATAGAGACAGATCAAGACGCTTAATTGGACTTTCACAAAGCACATACCTTGACAAAGTTTTGAAAAAGTTCAAAATGGATCAAGCAAAGAAAGGATTCTTGCCTGTGTTACAAGGTGTGAAATTGAGTAAGACTCAATGCCCGACCAATGCAGAAGATAGAGAGAAAATGAAAGATGTTCCCTATGCTTCAGCCATAGGCTCTATCATGTATGCAATGCTGTGTACCAGACCTGATGTGTGTCTTGCTATAAGTCTAGCAGGGAGGTACCAAAGTAATCCAGGAGTGGATCACTGGACAGCGGTCAAGAACATCCTGAAATACCTGAAAAGGACTAAGGATATGTTTCTCATATATGGAGGTGACAAAGAGCTCATCGTAAATGGTTACGTTGATGCAAGCTTTGACACTGATCCGGACGATTCTAAATCGCAAACCGGATACGTGTTTACATTAAACGGTGGAGCTGTCAGTTGGTGCAGTTCTAAACAAAGCGTTGTGGCGGGATCTACATGTGAAGCGGAGTACATAGCTGCTTCGGAAGCAGCAAACGAAGGAGTCTGGATGAAGGAGTTCATATCCGATCTAGGTGTCATACCTAGTGCATCGGGTCCAATGAAAATCTTTTGTGACAATACTGGTGCAATTGCCTTGGCAAAGGAATCCAGATTTCACAAGAGAACCAAGCACATCAAGAGACGCTTCAATTCCATCCGGGATCTAGTCCAGGTGGGAGACATAGAGATTTGCAAGATACATACGGATCTGAATGTTGCAGACCCATTGACTAAGCCTCTTCCACGAGCAAAACATGATCAGCACCAAAGCTCCATGGGTGTTAGAATCATTACTGTGTAATCTAGATTATTGACTCTAGTGCAAGTGGGAGACTGAAGGAAATATGCCCTAGAGGCAATAATAATGTTATTATTTTATTTCCTTATATCATGATAAATGTTTATTATTCATGCTAGAATTGTATTATCCGGAAACATAATACTTGTGTGAATACATAGACAAACTAAACGTCACTAGTATGCCTCTACTTGACTAGCTCGTTAATCAAAGATGGTTATGTTTCCTAACCATAGACATGTGTTGTCATTTGATTAACGGGATCACATTATTAGGAGAATGATGTGATTGACATGACCCATTCCATTAGCTTAGCACCCGATCGTTTAGTATGTTGCTATTGCTTTCTTCATGACTTATACATGTTCCTATGACTATGAGATTATGCAACTCCCGTTTGCCGGAGGAACACTTTGTGTGCTACCAAACGTCACAACGTAACTGGGTGATTATAAAGGAGCTCTACAGGTGTCTCCAAAGGTAAATGTTGGGTTGGCGTATTTCGAGATTAGGATTTGTCACTCCGATTGTCGGAGAGGTATCTCTGGGCCCTCTCGGTAATGCACATCACATAAGCCTTGCAAGCATTGCAACTAATGAGTTAGTTGCGAGATGATGTATTACGAAACGAGTAAAGAGACTTGCCGGTAACGAGATTGAACTAGGTATTGAGATACCGACGATCGAATCTCGGGCAAGTAACATACCGATGACAAAGGGAACAACGTATGTTGTTATGCGGTCTGACCGATAAAGATCTTCGTAGAATATGTGGGAGCCAATATGAGCATCTAGGTTCCGCTATTGGTTATTGACCAGAGACATGTCTCGGTCATGTCTACATTGTTCTCGAACCCGTAGGGTCCGCACGCTTAAGGTTTCGATGACAGTTATATTATGAGTTTATGAGTTTTGATGAACCGAAGTTAGTTCGGAGTTCCGGATGTGATCACGGACATGACGAGGAGTCTCGAAATGGTTGAGACATAAAGATTGATATATTGGACGGCTATATTCGGACACCGGAAGTGTTCCGGGTGATTTCGGAGAAAACCGGAGAGCCGGAGGGTTACCGGAACCCCCCCGGGAGAAGTAATGGGCCATATGGGCCTTAGTGGAGAGAGAGAGGGGCAGCCAGGGTGGGCCGCGCGCCTCCTCCCCCTGGTCCGAATTGGACTAGGAGAGGGGGGCGGCGCCCCCCTTTCCTTCTCCCTCCCCACTTCCTTCCCCCTCCTAGTAGGAGTAGGAGGACTCCTCCTTGGTGCGCCATAGGGCCGGCCTGCCTCCTCCCCTTGCTCCTTTATATACGGGGGCAGGGGGCACCCCTAGACACACAAGTTGATCCACGTGATCGTTTTCTTAGCCGTGTGCTGTGCCCCCTTCCATCATAATCCTCGATGATATTGTAGTGGTGCTTAGGCGAAGCCCTGCGACAGTTGAACATCAAGATCGTCACCACGCCGTCGTGCTGACGGAACTCTTCCCCGACACTTTGCTGGATCGGAGTCCGGGGATTGTCATCGAGCTGAACGTGTGCTAGAACTCGGAGGTGCCGTACGTTCGGTACTTGGATCGGTCAGATCGGGAAGACGTACGACTACTTCCACTACGTTGTGTCAACACTTCCGTTGCCGGTCTACGAGGGTACGTAGACAACACTCTCCCCTCTCGTTGCTATGCATCACCATGATCTTGCGTGTGCGTGGGAAATTTTTTGAAATTACTACGTTCTCCAACACGTGCCTCTCCCACATTTGTGGTCTCATGATCTACACAACATAATAATTATTATATACTTCATCCGTCCTGAATTACTTGTCATAAAAATGGATATGAATGTATGTATCTAGAACTAAAAGTATGTCTAGATAAATCCATTTCCATGACAAGTAATACCGGACAAAAGGAGTACTAATTAGTTCATGGACATATTTGTCTATCTTACACACACAAAATGCACATGATTCAGAGTTGCCAACCTTAAGCATATTTTTCTATCTAGATAGAAGTTGGGTAATGATATAGCTAGTATTGAACCTAATAGGGCCATGAGTAATTTTTTTCCTAGTTCAATCTTGAGAGTCAGGATTTGCCCTCTGATGCATAGTGTGTGCAACATCGTACGAGTGGTTATAATGCAGTTCCGAAGGATTAATTTGCATGTGTTTGAAACCAAGAAATGGGGCCATGGAAGATGAAATACGGGGAGCTATTTCCGAAGGATAAATTATCATGTCATAGAAACTGAACTCTTTTTATTTGTTTTAACTTTATCTCCCCCGTATGATAAGAGTGTTGATAATATGTATATTCCAGGTGCAACAAGGTACATAGGGATGAAGAAGTGCTCCTTCTATGGTGAAGAACATTGTAGATGTTGATATGCAGAGAGGGCAATTTCTATCGATCCTGATCTATTCTCTTATGATCCAATGATAGGAAAACAAACATTTCGGCCTGAGCGCAACCCACTCTTAACCTTTGGTTGGGCCTTAGATCACAACCCAATACTAGTATGAACAAAGGATCGCTGTCGATCGAGAAAAGAAAAAAGGCAGGGCGGCCACCGCTGTTGACGAGAAAGAAAGGAAACCTTACCATGTCGCTGCCGCCAGGCAGCTGTCGCATGCCGTGCCTCACCCGGACATCCCGTTCAGGTGCTCGGCGTTCGCTCTACCCAACATGCCGATAATCTTCCCCTTCCATCTCATTCTTCGTTGCTTCCTCAAGCAATTGCCCTGGCGAGGTGTCGACCTCGTTCGATGTTCCTCCAGTCATGTCTCGAGGAGGAGTAACCCCGACGACATGTGCCCTTCGGCATTCCGCTCAACAGCAACAACAATGGTAGTTCATATCTCAGACTCTCTCAATTCCCAAGTCTCAATTTTCACGTTGTTAATGCTCAAAAGGAGGCCTCTTAAGTTCTTTGAGGCTTCTAGAAGCTTATTGTGAAAAAAAGACAGAAGTCTGAAATAAACTTGTTTTGGCCACATGACTTAACTTATTCCACCACCCTCTCGCAACGAGAAAAGACCGGGCAAGGGTGCTTTCCGCAACTTCCACATAAACCCGAAGGGGTTGCCCAAAGAAAAAACTTAAACACGAAGGGTATAGCAAAATGCCAGTGTTTTTGTTTAACGAAAATACTAACGTCCACATATGTGGGTGTTTGCATCTCGTTCACACGCATGGATCAACGTCGATTTGAGTTTGCACGAATCTTGGCATGTTTGGTCAGATTTTTTATGTCACGTAGGATTAGTCTGATGTGTGGACATTCATTCGGTCGTCCACACGTCTATTTCCACACGTGGAGGTGCTGGTGTGTGCTCGTTTAGCAGTTCGCCCACACGTCAGCTTTCAACACACACAGAGGGGCTGGTGTGTGGGCGTTTATCAGTTCGCCCACACGTCCATCTCCTCTCCCACACCTAAAGCTATCAGTTGCCATGTGTTTTGCAGGGTACATGGTAATTGCCCTAGTATGTTTGTAAGCAGATGACAACTCTCTCTTTATCCGAACATGTTATTTTGCCATGTCTTTTTGTAGTGCTACATGGCAACTGTCTAGTGTTTAGTAGATGACAACTTCTAAAATTACTACCGCACCCACACACCCGTCTTCTCTCCCACACCCAAAGCTGTCCGTTGCCATGTGTTTTGCAGGGTACATAGCAACTGCCCCTAGTGTACTTGTAAGCAGATGTCAACTCTATCTTTACCTGAACATGTTATTTTGCCATTTCTTCTTGTAGTGCTACATTGCAACTGCCTAGTGTTAGTAGGTGGCAACTCCTAAAGTTTTCAAATCATGACAACTGTAGTAGACCAGACCACATATGGCAACAACTGCAGTTGTCCAAAAATGACATCTGGAACTTGACATGAGATGGCAACTGCAGTTGAGCAACCATGACAACTGTAGTTGTCCGACATGGCAACTGCAGTTAAACGAACATGGAAGAGGATCCAGACCATGGCAACTACGGGGACGCGTGATGACTGTCACACGGGGCGTGCGGGACCATGAGGTAGGAGGCCTAGCGTACGGGCGTGTGGGCGTTATCTATTTTGCCCACAGGTAGGCATGTGGGAGGGATCACGAGACAAAAAAAGAGGCGTGTGGGCATTATTTGTTTTGACCACGCATAGACGTGTGAGCTGGTTCTCTTAAACACCACACAGAACGTGTGGTCAGACCCTTTAACGCCCACACGTGTGGGCGTTATCCGCATCCTTTTTAATTGTTTGTATTGCTTACCACATGTGTCGTGGTCGAAATTTCACTGTTTGATCATATTACATCAGGAATGCCACTGCCAGGCCCGCGGTCACATCCGACTATACCTGGGCAAACCTTGAGCCG
The DNA here is from genome assembly GCF_018294505.1 of Triticum aestivum. NCBI lineage: Eukaryota > Viridiplantae > Streptophyta > Magnoliopsida > Poales > Poaceae > Triticum > Triticum aestivum. Next base: position 64,710,611 of record NC_057800.1, on the reverse strand, counting down.
GACCGGGCTTCGGGCCGGGCCTAGCCAAGCCCGAGCCAAAAAACCTGGTCCTGAGCCCGGCCCGGCCATCGGGCCTAGTTTTTTGGCCCAAGCCCGGCCCGAACACGCAAAAGCCCGTCGGGCCTCGGGCCGGGCTCCTTCAAAAAACTGCAAAAATGACGGGCCCAACCAGACCATCGGGCTCAAAATCTAGGCCCGAGCCCGGCCCGGAAGCAGCGTCGGGCCGGGCTGCCCATGGCCACCAGGACTACACCCGACCCCCACGCCGAAGAAAAAACACGCGAACCCCACACTCCCCTCCGCAGCAAGCCGCCGCCGCCGCCGGTTCCCTTCTGCGCTGCTCCTCGCCGCGGCTCTCTCCGGCGAATCTGCATGGCCGGTGGGTAGCCCCCATCTCCCGCCCTGCTCCTCCCTATCGCCCCGCCCGCTCCCTGTCTCCAGCAGCAGCCGACGCCCCACTCCGGCGGCCGACTGCCCACTCCGGCGGAAGCCCCCCCGTTCCCTCTCACCACCTCCCAGGCCGTGGCCATGAGCTCGTCCGGTAAGGTGACGATCTTCTCCGATTCTTTGCAACATTTTCAGATTTGCCATGAGGTGCTGCTGGTACCTGGTAGTGTGGTTGTGCTTTGGCCTGGATGTGCTTTGATCTTTATGCAGTAGAGGTACCTCCGAGCATGAGCAGTAGCATAATTTTTGATCTGGATGTGCTTTGTCCTGATTTTGCAAAGTACCACTCCCTCCGTTCCGAATTACTTGTCTTAGATTTGTCTAGATACGGAGGTATATAGCACTAAAATGAGTCTAGATACATCCGTATCTAGACAAATCCAAGACAAGTAATTCGGAACGGAGGGAGTAGTACTGATGGTTGCTCCCTGGTTGCTGCTATATTTTGTATGTGTAGTGTGGTCTGTTTAGTGTGGGTGATTGGTTTTATATTTGCATTACAACAAAAATTGGTATGTTTATCAAATGCTGAAATACAAAGAAATGCATTTATCTCTTTTCTGTTGCTGCTGGCCTCAAACATATAGCCATTTGCCTGGATGGAAACATGATCTTCAGTTCTATGGATATGTTTGGTTCGAAATTTTCAGCCGTTAACTGATTACACCGCAACTTGAAAGCTTTACATGCGTTTGTTTCACATGGCCTGTAATCAAGTCCCATGTAATCCGTTTACATCACAGCTCATGGTCGATACCGCCCACTCCCCAGCTGAATCGGAAACCATTACCGGGTCGAGTGAGTCACTTGCATTTAGGTGCAGATCCTGGATGCCTGGCAATTTACATGTGCAATTTTGATCTTTTTAATCCATTTGTTTTGGATTTGGATCCAGTACTTCCAATTTTCAAGGTAATGCAGAGTTGCTGTTTAGAAAAGATTTTTCCTAACTGTGTTCTAAACCGAACATTACACTGTACTTGTATACCGTTACATTGCAAAACAAACAGAGTTGAGTTTTTCCCACTCCTTTTCCATTACCAGCGTATTCTGATTCAACTACCATTTTTTTTGTTGAGTTATGCAACATAGCTTGACCTTTGTTGCCTTGAAACTGGGTTTTTTTGCCCTTAGTTTCTCGCCCGGGGTGTCAGCCAATCCTGGCTCCGCCACTGCGTCAAGGTGATTACGGATGAGCAGATAGAGGTGCTCCGGAAGCAGATCTCCATCTACGCCATAATCTGCGAGCAGCTCATCGAGATGCACCGTGCCCTCACCACGCACCAGGACTCCATTGCTGGTATGCACACCCATACACCATCTACACACGCTTGATGGCTCGGTTTACTCTTTCCGCGTAAAGCGAGTAAAAGGCTCTCTCCCTCCCTCCCCCCTCCCTCCCTTGGACGTAGCGTTGTTTCTTTCTGAATAAAATTCAAGGCTTGTTGGATCTGTAAAAGTACTAGTAGTACTTTGTTATGAGCTGATCGAATAGGTAGTATGATGATTCGGATCTGTTTATCCATTTTACCAATTTCTTGGTGAGAATGCTGCTTTTACTGTTTGCTAATTCATGCATGAGCAAGCCCCACACATTACTATTGCTGGTCAGTCCGTTGTTTTTGACTGGTGGTGAAAGTACGATTTGACTCTATTCATGCTAGTGGATGCTTAGTTGTGGCTATGTACCATCCTTTGAGATTATCTGGTGTTGTTATAGATTGGTTGATGATTGTGATGGTAATGCAGGGGACCGGTGATAAGATGTGGTTCATGGTGTGCCATCTTCGATCATTAATTATGCAGGGTCTTGTTAATGTGTCTTTTTTTTTAGCACACTCATAACTCCTGAAGATAGGAATTGGCATCCTCTTGATGAATGTAACGAGACATTTGAGAGATTGTGTTATTAGGCCATTGAAAGTACTCCCTTATAAGCTTGACATGCAGGAATCTCATAGCATGTTACTTACCTAATTATCTTTCTACTGGGTCCAACACTAATTCTTATTCTGCCATTCCAATAATTTTATGACTTACATACAATTTGCACACTTGCCCATTTCGTACTGAAACATTAGTTGATAATTTACTCTCAAGTCAACTAGCTAGATTCCTTCAAAACTTAAGCATGCTTTTTTTCTTCTAATTAGCAACTTCTGTGAACTTCTTGTAAGCCTTGTAATATTTTTTGAACCATCCTAGGATATTTTTTTATGATCATTCATCTAGTACCACTGAAAGATTGTGCTTTTATGACACACTCCCGAAACATAGACCTATGGCAAGAGCTGTTTTAGATAGGCTCCTGAAATACAGTTTGTTGAGCCTCTTCATATTCTCAGTTTTTCTGTTGATCTATTTTACTGTAGCAGTTAGTTTATTTTCTTTGTAGTCAACTAAAATTTCTTTATTTTTTTCAGGTATGAGTCTTGATAATCTGTACTGTGATCCTCTAATGGTTCATGGAGGCCACAAGATCACCGCGAGGCAGCGATGGACACCAACCCAGATGCAGCTGCAGATCCTCGAGAACATTTTCGACCAAGGAAATGGAACACCAAGCAAGCAGAAGATAAAGGACATCACAGCGGAGCTCTCGCAGCACGGCCAGATCTCGGAGACCAATGTCTACAACTGGTTCCAGAACAGACGTGCACGCTCGAAGTGGAAGCAGGCAGCTTCTTCTCTACCAAATAACGCCGAATCCGAAGCCGAGGGGGATGAGGAGTCCCTGACCGACAAGAAGCCTAGATCAGACGGGTCACAGCAGCAGAACATGGCTGTGAGAGCTCACAACCCTGAGAGGATCTCAGAGATGCACCGTCACTTCGATGCAGCAGAGCGTGGGCAGGTCCGTGGTCCGAAGATGTATGGGTCCAGCAACGACAGCTCGAGATAGTCGGGCGGTCTGGGCCAGATGTCTTTCTACGAGAACGTCGTGTTGAATCCAAGTATGCTGAGCTGAGGAGAGCGGATTTTCAGCGGACGAGCACCTTGGGTGTCGGTATCTGGACCATTCATATCTGCCTCGTGATGTGCCGCTGGGAAATTGTCTCGGTAGAACTCGCAGTAATACAAACCGAATACGATAGGCTGGTCGTTGGAGTGAATGTGCCATGCATGGGTGGCAGAGGACCTGAGCCCAAACAGTGTGAGCAATTACTGATACAACTAGATGATACCACGCACGTTGCTGCGGGAACTTGTAATAATCCACATGTGAAAGATTATGGAGTGAAAATAAGTAAACAATGAAAAAAACTATGTTATTTCAAACCTTTGCTGGTATAGAAAGTGACAATAAGTAAGCAATTAAAAATATATGTTTATTTGAGCCTTTATTGGTACTATGTGAAAAGTCGGAAAATTAGTATATCGTAGAGTAGTATCTCATATTTTTGTAATTAAAATGCATTGCTTTTTCCACAAAATTGAAATGCATCACTAACATGAGAAAATAGGACATACAGTTCATGAAAATTATGAAAAAGAGCAAGCGATGCTATTTACACGACATTGTGAGGACGAATTTTGCACGACAACGCATATTAGTTCGGACATTCATATTATTAAAATGCAGTAGACAGCTCGAGTTGCCATCGTGTAGCTGTCGTGCAGACTTAATCGTCCACACAGCTGTTCCGTTACTGAAAACATGCGAAGCCCAGTCAGAACCTACTGAAAGAAAGGCGAGACACAAAACCTCTAATGCAAATTCCTTTGAGTTATTTGTAGTAGGAACAGAAGCACAAAGTATAAACAAATCGAACAACAACACAGACATACATCTTAGAATTTGTACATGACCAAGAGCCACATACCAATCAGTGTAAAAAATTGAAAGGGTAAGGTGCAGTTACAGTGCACATCAGGCCCGTACAACAAAGATATGAAGAATTACACGGCTTGAACGACCTGAATTGCATTTACAGTAAGTATGTATCTCTGCCACTGAAAAAGCGCATATGTCTTCAGGGGACACCACAGGGGTAAAGATCTGGACAAATTTACAACGGGAACAGCCTCATCTCCCTGCTCCTACCTAGCAATAACTTCTTTTTTGCACAAAAGGATCAACAAAAACTGGGAACGTGATGTAGCAACTAATTATAATTGCAATTGCAAATGAAACTGAGAAAGAAAAATTAACTACCTCAAGTCCAGATCAAAGATCCATGTCAATCAAATTCATACATGGAATTGATCTGTGTTCAGATACAAAAATGTATGCAGAGTAATTTACTGTGTAGTAATCCAGGAAACTGAAGGTAGAAATTGAAGTGATCTAATTCTCTGAACCCAGAAAAAGCATCTGCAAGGCCACGGCTGCTACTTACTGGCTTGAATTGGCTCCAATCATCGTGAAGCGGATTGGTATAGTATCCACTTCTTCCTGCTCCTACCTTGGCGACTTGAGAAACAACATAGGCGTAAAGATCTGGACAAATATACGATGGGAGCAGCCCCATCTTCCTGCTTCTACTATGGCGAGTTGGCTACGTAGGCGCTAGTTTGATTGGGATCCAACAGAAACGTCCATGCTTGGGATAGGTCTGGATCAATCATGCCGCCAAACTACACTTTTTTTTAAAAAAAAAGGAGAATGACCCACGGCCTCTGCATCTGGACAATGCATACGGCCACTTTATTAATTATTCTCACAAGACCTTACAAAGTAATACAACAGTAAGACTAAAGCCGCCGTCTAAGCACCTCTATCTAACTGATGAAGGGGCGCAGATAGCCTGGGCCTAATACCAAACAGACATCGCAGCCAAACCTGACATCTAAGACCTGAGAACCCATCCAGGACGCCTGCCGGGCATGGGTCTCACCGGTCCGGCGTGCACTCAGATGTCGCCGCCGCCAACTACCACCGCTCCATCTTCAGAACTGTACTGATGCATCAACCTTGCTCGGTCTAGCTATCGTCGACGCCACCACGGCGCCAAACGGCACCTCCTCCCTGCGTGCACACAGCTGAGCACGTCGCGGTCGCCACTGATACACCTCAGCGCCATGCTGCCAGGTATCACCAGCCGACACAGCTTGAAGTCCTTGGTAGATCTGTCGTGCGTAGCACCTGCCGACCAGGCATGACAAAGCGTAGCACCTGTCGGTCAGGCATGACTTGACATCACCACCGAATCTCCGTGCAAGACGAAGCCGCTCTACCTCCTGCCTCTGACATCCAGCGCTGCTCCGCAAACGATGCTCCCAAGAGAGAAACGACACCGCAGTGCCGCCATCGTCCGATCTGGAACACCAGATCCTAGGGTTTCCCCCGGAGCAGCACGAGTGGGTCGACAAAAGTTACACGACGATGCCTTCATCAAGGTAACGGCGAGAACGCCGCCATCGCCTGCCGTCGGCTCGGTTTTCACCGGCAACCATGTCTCCCCTACTCGCAGCCGGGACAAGATGATGGATCTCGAGATCCGATCACCAAGCCTCTGGCCGGCCATCTCGGGAAGAAGATGACCACCACGTCCACCAGTGTCACCACGCCGGGCACGCGTCGCCGCCGGCACCCCCATGGTGCCTAGAGGCCGACAAGCCCCGACGAAACCCCTGCCTCGCCAGCCGCCATGGCCCAGACCCCGGCACCACCAGATCCAGATCGGATCGGGGTCCAGGGCCCCAAGCCGCAACCGCCGCAGAGGCAGCACCATTGGACGGTGCCTAGCCCTCCAGCCTGCCGCCGAGTCATCGCCGGAGCTCCGCCGCGCCACGCCGCCAAGCCGCCGCCGGGATACCTCGCGCCGCCGCGAGAGAAGCCACAGCCGCCACGCGTTGGAGAGGCCTGGAGCCGCAGCTGCACCGCCGCCAGGCAGGAGCGCCGCCACCCAGCACGCCCTCCGCTGCGCCGCTGGGCCCCGCCCAGCCCAGCGCCATCTCGCGCCGCGCCGTCCCGCGCCGGACGCCAAACTACACTTCGGGGCAGACGCCCTCGCCCTTCCCGGCGCCAGTTACTCCATCTGGAAATCAGGGCCTCCACCAAGCTAACTTAAAAGAACGATGTTCAGATCTGGAGACATAGATATGAAGGTTGAAGGAGGAGGCTGATGGTGGCACCCATGGTTGCCCGGGAGGTCGGGTCGACGCCATGACGTGTGGCTTGGGCCAACATGGTCCAGGCTCGCGCCGATCATGGGGTTCTCGGAGGGTGGCATCGAGCAGGTCTCGGACGGCCAGAGAAGGTTGGGTTGATGGCGACGCAATATGGGAATTGTAGCACAAATAAAGATGGAAGCAGAAGAACTGGGAAGACTACGCACGAAGAAGGGAGATGGAAGGAACCGTCGCACGAAGAAGCAATCAGTGCAACGGGAATCAACACAATCAAGAAAGGGAAGCAATTCGTGCGACGGGAATTAACACAATCAGACGATTCATTCCATTGAAAAATAAAAAATAAATTGCTGAGGTGGCAGATTTGCTTAGGTGGGATGTTCATGTTGATTGCTGATGTGGACAGTGCGCATGGTAAAAGAATATGGAGTAGTGGGGAGCAACTACTTAAGAATGGCAGATGCCGTCCACTCGTCCCACATCCTTTCTCTTTCTCATACTACTCCGTTCAAATCTTCCTGATGTTTCTCACTAAGTACTTCGTTCAAAGCTTAAAATGGAGTTAAATTAGTGGATTTTGTTCACCAGCAAAAAAAATTCCACGGATTTTGTTGTTGTGGCAATGATGCTAATCTCAGTACTCCCTCCAGTTATTTTTAGTTTGCATATAAGTTTTGTCCGAAGTAAAGTATCTCTACTTTGACCAAACTTATAGAAAAAAGTATTAATATTCACAATGCCAAATCAATATTGTTAGATTCTTTATGAAATGTAGTTTCATAATATACATATTTGGTATTGTGGATGTTGATATTTTTTAATAGGAATTTGGTCAAACTTTGCAAATTTGACTTGACACAAATCTAACACGCAGAGTAAAAATGACCGGAGAGAGTACTACATATTGGTTAATGAACATATTTAAATGTAGAGAAAGAGAGAGAGAGCGCATAAATCAACCTATCTATCCTAATACTTGGTTGATGAACATATTTCATATTCGAATGTGGAGAGAGAGCATAACTATGAAAATATTTGTGGGCAATGGAGGTACATTTTCCTAAACATAAAAGATTTGTGTTTGTAGAGTCAATATTAATAAACTATACTCTCTTCGTCCGGAAATATTTGTCATTAAAATGGATAAAAGATGATGTATCTAGATATATTTTAGTTCTAGATACATCTTTTATTTATTTATTTATTTATTTATTTATTTTGATGACAAGTATTTTCGAATGAAGGAAGTACTTAATTGAGTATCTGCTGTACCAAAACCTGTGTTTGTACTCCGGCGGAAATGCATAGCCCACAGGAGACATGAGTCAAGCAGCAAAAACGTGTCGTGTGCATTAACTACGGTGGTCGAGATGTCGCTTTCCATGGATGAAATACATCATAAATACAACGAACTCATCTATCTGTACCTCGCACTAATACATCGATATAGGCCATCCCAAAGCATCTTCTGCGGACCCGATACCGAGCTATCAGGTGCTCGTCCACCAAAACTACTATTTGCTGAGCAGACACCATATCTCAGTATAACTACACTGAAAAACCTACTGAATTTGATCTGATATTGGTTGGTGTGCGCAGAAATCGACTAGTTCTTCCAGTACCGGACGGGCGAAAGCTTCGACATGTCTGGGTGACACGCGGTCCGGTCAGTCGCACTTTGACAACATACCCCTGTAAAAAAGGCAGCATGCGTTGGTTATCACGGTCTTGTTGACCTCCTCCTGAGAGTAATTTAGCTCGAGTGGAATCCCTTTGATTTTCTCGTGGAAATAGTTTGAGAAGCTGATATAGTATCATCTGCCCTTAGCCTATATATATGTTTATATTTGCCATGATGTTTATTAACCACACGGCAAAACTTAAAAGTTTACTTAAAGTTTTGCCTCTTTACTACTTCTCATGGCAATTTTTATGATTGCATGATTTTCTTGGCATCTTGACTTAAATTGTTGCTTTGTACTTCCTTTGTACCCAAATAGTTGTCGCTGGAGTAGCTGAAGTTACTCCCTCCGTTCCTAAATATAAGTCTTTTTAGGGATTTTAATATAGACTACAACTGAAGCAAAATGAATGAATCTACACTCTAAAATATGTCCATATGCATCTATATGTAGTCCGTATTTAAATCTATAAAAAAGACTTGTAATTAGAAACGGAGGGAGTATATACGAGTACATAACAGGCCAAAATTGTGTTCTAAAGTACACAACTTGTCAAAAACTCACTGCATATCTCATTTATAATATTTTATAAAGAAAAAAATCAACTTTGTAGTTATAATCAAATTGCAATGAACTTAAACACAAATAATCAAATTCCTCCCGGAGGACTCTTCCTCTCCGACTTGTGTTTGTACATGAATCCAGCTCCGACTAGGACCCGATTCTCCTCCTTATTCTCCCCCTCTAATCTAAATCGAAATAAATACCCTCTGTTGTCTGTGTGATATATCCAGATCCACCATGTCGCTCAAGGGCTACCACGAAGCCTCACTGCATCCGCCGGCCGCGTACGATGCGGCGGCGGCGGCGGCGGCGACGGCGGCGGCCGAGTGGGACTGGGGGGAAGCCCTCCTCGATAGATCCGCCTACATGGTCGACAAGAAAGACCACAAGAAAAACCATACCTCCGCCTGCCATCGATTCCGGAGGAGCCTGCACGACTGGGAGGTGGAGGTGGAGGTGGAGGTGGAGATGCAGGTCAGCCTGTTCATGGCGCCGCCGCCTCGCGTCTCCTACTTCTGCTGCTCCGCCAGCTGCACCGACGACGGCGACGACCACGGGGAACAGGAAGGCGCCCCCCGCCTGTTCGTCCGCGAGCCTTGGATGATCGCCACGGAGGGTGACCTTGCCCTCTTCACTCTCTGCCACGGCCACAACCGTGCCTTCTACAGCGAAAGCAGCAACTACGACTACTTCCTCTACCAGGCAGCAGCCTCGCTGGCGGGGTCGCCGGAGCTCACCCGGCTCCCGCGACCCCAACCCGACATGCTGCCAGCTTTCGGAAATCGCTGCTTCCCTACCGGCAGTATCGGTGTCGTGCGTTACCGCAGCAACATCCCCGAGGATGATGATGCCTACAGGATCGCGGCGCTCGCCTACGACTACTTCGACCCCAGCCATTCCGGATACTACCTCTGCACCTACGACTCCAAGGATCCTCGGTGGAGACGCACGCCCGCTGCCTCTCCACACCCACCACCGCCTGACGACTTTCTGTCCAGCAAGGTCATCATCACCATCCGCCGCTCCGGCTCCTGCTCCGGCTCCGGCTCCCCCCGTGGCATCATGGGCTGGGTCGACCTCTGGAGTGGCATGCTCCTCTGCGACGTGCTCGCTGCCACCGATGACACCCTCTGCACCCCGCTCCCGCTCCACTATCTCACCCTTCCAGAGCCGAGGCAGCTGCGAACTGAGCTCCCTCTTGCCACAGACATTGGATACCACTTTCGGGACATCGCCCTAGCCAATGACTCCGGCATCATCAGGTTCGTCGACCTTCAGGTCCACGCCGAACCCAGCCCGCGCTCACAAACTCCTAGTGGCTGGACGCTGGTCACGTGGACCTTGGAGGGGCTCAATGGCGGTCTGGACGCCCTGTTTTTCCGGCAGGAGCACGAGATCCATTCCCGAGATATCTACGGCTACAACCTGCCCCGAGCAATGCTAGACGTACAGGAAGTTACAGGGGGTTTACGGGGCTGTTGGGGTGTGATTGGCAGAGATCTAATTAGAAGGGCAGGCCCACCAGTGAAAATCAGGGGGGCGCCAGTTAGATGAAGCCACGTTCTCTCCCTGTAAAGTTTTGTATCAATCACCCTGTATGTCTAGTATTATTGACCTGCCCCAGTCTCTCTTTGTGTCCAACCCCATCCTCAGCTCCCACAGAGATGGCGTCCTCTACCTCTTACCAATGCCAGCAGCGAAAACACCAACACCAGGATGTCGAAGGTGATTGCTCTTGACCTCAACCAGAAGACGCTGCTGGACGTGCAGGACTTCGACATGCAAAGACCCAGCCCCTACATGGCCACCACCATCTCCAGCTATCTCATGCCAGCTGCTGCAGGTACTGTACCATCGCCTCCCCTCCCTGTTAATGATAACATATGGTCGATCAATATGTATTGCTCAAATTCATTTGAGATCGATGTATACCATGGCATGAGCCTAGTTTAATCTTATCATCTGAGGTCAATCGATATGTTGGTTAATGAAGTAGTACAAGTTCATATATGAATTGAAAACCGACCGACCGACGCCTTTAACTTGGTGACAACAAGATTTCCTTCCTGTTGGCAAATTTCTTTATCTTAACATGCCTGCATGTTCATTCCAGAACTAGCTAGAATTTGTCGTTGTAGACTTTTATCTTATGGCTTTGTTAGTTGTGATTTTATTTTAATAAATGAGAAGGGCAAGGATTTATTTTCAACAAAAAAATCTGTTCTTTTTATGTGCAGTTTCAAAGGAGAAGGAGAATATGAAACGGCGTGCGCCAATGTCTATGGGATCGGCTCGCAAGAAGCAGCCTGCCATCGCTAACCCAGCAGCGGTAGGAGGAAAGGGGAGTATTTAACCAAAAACTACCACATTTGCCAGAAACGTGACAGAAAACTACCACTCTACGTTTTTGTACGAAAAACTACCAAATTTTTCCTAAGCCGTGGCAAAAAACTACCAACTCGTGTAATCGCTCGCTTCGCCCGCGCTAACCCCTATTCTGACCGGTTGGGCCCGCCAACAGTTGCCACGCGGGCTAACTGACGCCCGGCGCGCGCGGACGGCCGTTAACGGCCCGTCCCCTGTCGGAACGGCCGCTGTCGGTCGGGTCAATAAGTGAGAGCGAGCGAGCTCAGCCACTCGCTCATTCTCTTCCTCCTCGCTCGCTCTCACTCGTCCTCATCCTCTCCCCTCTCCCTGGTGCTCTGAGCTAGGTCAGCCTGTCGCCGTCACCGCCGCGGCCATTGCTGCCGGTAGAAGTTGAGGATGCCATCCTGGAATGACGAGGAGAGCTCGGACGAGGACATCAACATGGTTTCAATGGATCCTCAGCTGTAAGTGCATAATGGTGGAACAGAGTTAGGGTTAGGGTTAGTTCATCCAAGTTGGAGATTCCAAGTTGCTTTAGGTTTGATTCGAAGTTTCTTTTGCAGGAAACCCCTGACAGTGTGGTGGAACCATCTTTCTGTGGTTCTTACACTGAATCTGAGCCGACGTGCATGATGCATCATCAGAGGCCGAAGAAGATGGTGGCTTTTGAAGGTGCTTTGACTGGGAGGCGATTCCTGGGTTGTCCTGTGCAGCAAGTATTAAATCTTGTTTTGCTGGTGGAGATGTGTGATGTGCTTTGCTGCTGGAGATGTGTGGTGCAGCATGTGGTGCAGAGATGTGTGATGTGCAGAGATGTGTGTTGTAGTTAACTGAATTCAATACATGACTGAACCTTAGAACACTTACATGCAGAGATCTTTAGTGTACTGTGAACTGAATGTATTAGTTAGGTGTTTACTGAATATAGCTGTTACCTAAAAAAGAACAGAGTTAAATGAATTTATATCTACTGCTAAATATAGCTGTTAACTGAATTTATGTCTGATGCTAATTCAGAGAGCATATTGATGTAGGTGTGAACTTTGGTTATCTGTACTAAGTTTGTTACTAAGTGATTTGTGCTTAATTATAAATAATTGCTTCTGTAGGATGTAGGTGTGAACTGTGGGGTTGTGGAGTGGGTGGATGGTCCTTGGCCAGAGATTCTACAAAGGTGCCTAACAAAGATTTGGGACATGTACCATGAGCAGAACTTGGGGAGGGTGAAGGACAAACAAGCCCATGAGAAAGAGGTGGCCAAGCTACAGAAGGAAATTGATTTCCTGTCAAACAACTACAGCCAGTTGGTGGAAGATGTATCCAAGCTTTTTGACTATCAAGACGGCAAGATGTCTCATGACATGGACTTTACCAGTCAGGCAATCAATGATCTAAATGCAAAGAAGAAACAACTTGAGGATCAAGCAAAGATTGAGATAAGTATGAAAAAGATGAAGCTTGCCAAGGAGCAAAGGTGCATTCTTCAAAGCCAAGCAGATATCATTCAGAACATGAGGAAGGCCATGAAGGAAGTGGAGGGGGACAGGGACCTACTTAAGAAAGAGAAGAAGAAGCTGGAGTATCTGATTGCTGATCTGGTCAATGCTGGGCATGCCAGCAAAGATAAGCTGGAGAGGATCAAGGCAATTATGAATGAGTGAAGTGCTTGGTGTGTGGGTTAAGTAATTAGTAGGCCTATATATATAGCTGGCCTTGGAATGTCATGCATGTTAGGTGTATATTTTGGGAAAGTTTTATGTGCTTTCAGAATGGTATGAGGGAGGGAGGTACTCTTATGGTTTAAGAACTAGTTGGTTTTATCTATGATGTAATGACTTTTATGTTAAGACCTACTATGCTAAGTGAGTACTCATGCTAAGTTAATTAAGTAAGAATGTTTTATCTATGATGAGTCTGTTTTACTCTGCATATATCATGTGTGGATAACTGACAGTAGTGACATAGTTGGAAGTAGAAAGCAGCAAGTAACATATATAGCAGAGTGCAAGTAGCTTAGATAGTCTGACAAATAACTTAACATATGTAGCAAGTAGCAACTAACATATATAGATAATCTGACATAGATAGATAGTACTACCATTCATAGTCTAACATAGATAGCAAGTAGATAGTGCTGACGAAACTGAACCTAGGAACTTACTGAACTTATGAAAGTTCAGGACTGACGAAACTGAATTTTTTTGCACTGAACTAACTGAAGGCAGCACTTCACTCCTCCTTCTTCAACATCTTCAGGCGCTGGGAGCGGCGCACTGCAGTCACGGCCGCCCTCTTCTTCTTGCCCGGCGTCGGCTCCACCACATCTTCCTCGCCGCCATCTTGTTCTTGCTTCACCACGACGCCGTCTGGGAGATCGACCTCCGGCAGCGCATCCACGTGGATTGGGAGGTTCCTGTCCCCCTCCACGGCGTCGAGGACGGGAGCCAGCAGCTGCACTTCAGGCTCGTCGTCGGAGAGGACGACGACCTCATCCACCTCGTCAGATTCGTCAGACGACTCGGCCTCATCATCTTCACTGGACTCGTCGTCAGAGGACTCGTCGTCTGAAGGCTCGCCGTCAGAGTCGTCAGAGGGGCCAAGGACCCATGGATTGCGCCTGTCCCAGTAGGTGTTGTTGATTGGGGCTGGGAGCGCGAGGACGGCGTCGGTGACGTGGTCCGCGGCGGCCGGCGGCGTGGTGGATGAGCGGTACATCCACCATCGGGCGCGTTGCCTGGGGTCGGGGGAGCGCTGCACCTCGCGCATCGCCCACAGCAGAAGGGACGGCGGCGGGATGGTGCGGCCGGCAGGGAAGGCGCGCTGCTTTTCAACAGCTGTCATCACCTTCACGAGGCCGCGGGCGTGGTTCCTCATCATCGCTAGACTGGGGAACCAGCGCGCGATCTCCCTGTACTGCGCGCGCATCTCCTGGTTGTTGCCGGCGAGAGCTTCGATGGCCAGCTGCCAGTCCATGGCGACGGCGGTGGCGGTGGTTGTCAGCGGCGATTTCGACAGGAGAGAGGGGGAAGCGGAGTGGGCGGTGCGAGCGGCGAGTGGGCGAGTGAGCAGAGAGCGTGGTGGGTGGACACATAATAAACTCGTAGAATCCGAAACGACTGGGTTTAGTCAACGCACGCTCACCACGATGGCGGCTGCAGCGCATGCTGAACAGACGACGTGGTGGGCAACATATAATAAGTTTGGCCGATGTTATGCAAACAAATCACTAGCACTAGCCCATTGGTATTGAACGCATGGTTACAACCAACTGGTCCTGGGTTCGAGCCCAGGCCAGACATTTTTTGTGCTTATTTTTTTTCTAAAATGAATTTGGCAGTCACTTCTGAGCTGTAGAAAGGGCAAAGTAAAACAAAAAAACAAATTAAAACATGCACCTAAACTGCACAAATGGCAAAGTAAAACAAATAAAACAAACTTAACCCATACATTCAACATTACACATTGCACACAAGTTCACATGTCTGAATTTAAGCAGTCTAGTAGCAGAGCACAAACTTAGTACCATACAATCAAACTAAGTAGCAGAACACATTGCCACAAATTTAAGCAGTCTAGTAGCAGAGTTTCAATGGTTTCCACTAGCACTAAAATATAGTGCAAACTTGCTAGGGGGTTTCCTCTTCCTCTTGTCTGCTAATATCCTTGGTTCTGCAGTGGATGCTCTTGGTGCATTGAATGTTCTTGTTGATGCTGATCCTCTTGGAGGTCTTGTTGATGCTGATCCTGTTGGAGGTGCTGGTGAAGACCTGGCTGCTCCTGCAGAAACAGTTGATGCTGAAGCTCTCTTATCTGCTGCTGTTTTTCTGTTCCTCACTGCTTTAGGAGGTGGAGTAGATGAGGCTGGCCTCTGTGAAGTTTGGTGTTGATGTGGTGGTTCTGGAGGTGGGTGACTAGCACTAGAGAAACCCCTAAAAATTTCTCTATTCTCCTGCATGACAGAATTAAGATAGTTAGTACATAAATTAAACAACTATTAACTAAACAAAGAATGCAACATTTTTAAATGACCTGGTGTAAGTTCTTTCTCATCTGAAGACTTGGGTTTAGAGCTTTCCCACAGTAAGTAAATCTATGGCCCTGTAGACCACAATTGCTGCATGTAATTGTTCCCATCCTGCTTGTGTCTTTTGGTGCAGGCACCTCAAACTGGCCCTTTCTCCTAGCTGTTTGTTTCTTCCCTGCTTTTTCTTTGAACACTGGTGGCTCAATATCCTGAGTATGGGTGTCAGGCCAGAATCCAGGACCAGGGACAGGGTACACTATGTCTTTGTATGCTTCAATATATAGTGGTTTTTTGAAAAATTCATGCACATAGTCCTCTGGGTGCATGTGAATCTTGCTCATTGCTGCTATTGCATGACTGCATGTCACACCTGTCATGTCCCACCTCCTGCAGTCACATGAGTTAGTAGCTAGGTTGACACAGTACTGATTTTCCTTACTAGACACTTGCCAAATGTCAGGACCAGCCTTATGTGCCTCACAAAATTTGGCATACTTCTTATTCTCCTCTAGTTTCTCTGAATAGTTGGGTGTGATCATCCACCTGCTGTTCTCTATTTTTTCCCTGGTCTTCTGCCTTTTGATCATCTGCTTAGTCCTTATTCCTTCAAACATAGTTCTAATTGGTTTGGCCCTAACATCAAGGATCATTTTATTGAAAACCTCACTCAGGTTGTTCACAACAAGATCAGTTTTGCAATTGTAATCCATTGAAGATCTACACCAAGTCTCCTTTGGAATTTTTGAAAGCCACTTCCAGGCATCCTCACACTCTGCTTTAAGCTCTGCCATTGCTAATTCATGGCCATGTTTGGTGAATGAGTAGCTAGCCTTATCTACTAGCTTTTTTAGTTCTGCTCCTCTGAAACCAGCTGACTGAAAATTTGCATAGATGTGCCTGAGGCAGTATCTCTGAGGGGAATCAGGGAACACCTCATTTATAGCCTTAAGAACAAATAAAGCCAGTAATAACTATATTTATGTGAACTACTGGCTAAGATAGGTTGCATACCTTTTGCCTGTCAGAAATAATGGTGTAGGTTCCAAATTTGCTTCCACTTCCAATGCAACATCTTAGCTGGGTTAAGAACCATGTCCAACTTTCTGAATATTCCTTATCAACCACACCAAAGGCTATGGGGTAGATGTTGTTGTTGCCATCTCTTCCTGTGGCTGCAAGAATTTGCTGTCCAGTGGTTAGCTTGATGAAGCAACCATCAAGCCCTGCATCCATACCCAAATTAGCTACCAAAAAATTACAACAAGATATTTTGAACAAAATGTAGTTATATATTTATCTATAAAGGGCCTGCAACCATTAAGAAATCCTTGCTTTGATGCATGCAAGCAGTAGAACATGTACTTAAATCTAGGAGTTGGGGCAGGGTTTTCTGGGTCCTCAAATGTTGTAACTACACACCTGCTACCAGGGTTTGTGTCAAGAACTGCTTGTAGGTAGTCCCTCAGTCTATAGTACTGCTCCTTCTGGTCACCTTGTACAACCTTAATAGCCTTCCTCCTTGCCCTATAGGCCACACTCTTTGATACATCAACTGAAAACTTGACTTTGCTGTTTTTAATAAGTGAATCCACAGGTGCTCTAGGATCTGCTCTAAGAGATGGCTCAACTGCTTTGGAAAGCCACTTAGTAGTAACTTTTGTGTTCTCTGCTGATGCTGGACAAGTGTGCTCCATGTTACACTTCTTAATGCAAAATGTTCTTTCATGAGCTATCCTGGAGGCACAGATGTAAAATTCACATCCATGCTCTCTCTGTGAACACCAAACAATAATTCTTGTTGGAGTGTTCCTGTGGTAGTGAAAAGACCTCAAAGTCCTTATATGAAAATCTCTTAATGCTTCTCTGAACTGGTAAACAGAATCAAAACACAAGCTCTTGCACAAGAGTAAATGTGAATTGGGAATTGAAGGGTCAAAATATACTCTTTCCTTCATCTTTTTCTTACTACTCTTTGTCTTTGCCTTCTTCATGATGTATGGTAGTTCAACTTCATCTTCTTCTTCCTCATCACTTATGCCTGGATCACCAGCAAAACAAAACTCATCTGCTTCAGGAAACCAATCTTCAAAACGTTTTTTCTCTACCTCATTGTGACATCTGCTAGTTGGCCCAGGGTTCTTCACATGTTTCACAATAGCAGTACTTTGCAATGGTGTTTGCTCTTCATAGGCACACTCTATTTCCATTTGTTGAACAGCTTCAGCACTACCATCTGAATGAACTGAATCATCAGAACAAAATTCAGACACTTCAGTGTCTCCTTCAAAGTGGTTCAAATCTGCCTCTCTTTGAATCCTGCTCCTCTCAAGCTGAGCCTTTCTATCATCTATCTCATTCTGAAACTCAGATTGCTCCACAACCTTTTGCACACAGCAACTCTCTTGAGTGTTCATGTAATTCTGAATAGCCTGTGTACTTATTGCAGGTTCAACATCTCTCACAACCCTTATGTTCACAACATTGACATGATTAAAAAACTCCAACATTTCATGAACACTAGATTCATTACCTAAATACTTTACTCTTTCAGATCCAATTTCCTCCTCCTTCACATAGTACATGTAATCACTCTGCCCATACCCTTCACTAGCAATGAGTGATTGTAGAGTAACAAAAGATATATCTGACTCATATATAACCCTTTTCACAGGGTTTCTTCCTTCTAAATGAAACCATATCTCCCACTTCTTGTCAGCAAAACTGCAGAAATAGGTGCTCATGAATTCAATTGAAAATGACAGAGCTACAAGTGCAATACAGTTTACTACACATGTCCAACAAGCTCTAACAAACACATATTACTAATTTGCCAGATTGAAGCAGCTAACCAATTCATGAGCAGCTAACCTGTTTGGCAGATTGAAGCAGCTAACCTAGCAGATGATATTTTCCATACCAGCAACCCATTGGCGATGACTGGGCGAGCTGTGCCTCCTGCTGCTGCGAGCCGGCCTGCGTCGAGAAGCTGGTGCTCCCCAACCAATTGTCGACTGAGCCCGCAGCGTCCAAACTTGTGCCACCGCCGCCTGCGTCGTCGCCGCCGCCGCCGCCACCCATATCGCCGACGCCCCCCTCCGGAACCGCCGCCGCCATCGTCGTCGTCGCCGCCACCTAGTTCAGAGAGAGGGAGAGGACGGAGAGAGTGCAGCGAGAGGGGAAAGGGTCAGATCTTGACCCGCACCCGACCGACAGCGGTCGTTCCGACAGGGGACGGGCCGTTAACGGCCGTCCGCGCGCGCCGGGCGTCAGTTAGCCCGCGTGGCAACTATTGGCGGGCCCAACCGGTCAGAATAGGGGTTAGCGCGGGCGAAGCGAGCGATTACGCGAGTTGGTAGTTTTTTGCCACGGCTTAGGAAAAAATTGGTAGTTTTTCGCACAAAAACGTAGAGTGGTAGTTTTCTGTCACGTTTCCGGCAAATGTGGTAGTTTTTGGTTAAATACTCAGGAAAGGGTGATGTCGGGGATGCAATGGACTTGTCACAGTAGGTGGTTTGTTTGGGTACATAGTGCCTGCCTCTTGGAGCTTAAGATGAGATGACCTATAAGGTTACCATCATGGATTCTTTGCTCTCACTAGTTTCAAACCATGCCATCCCACCATCGGAGGAAGTAGTATGAATCAGAAATTTTATTTATTAAGGTTATGATGGAGGTTAATTTAGGAGACGATTATTATTATTTAGAGCTCCCTTCAGGTGCCTGTTAATTTGCTTACTGTTATTATTGTGCTCTAGGTAGCTAGTAGTACAAGATGATGTCCCTGGATGGTTTGTAATCCCCTCCCTAATTGTTTTGCTTGACTTTCTATTATTGTTAAGGGTTTTATGGATGTCTCGGCTGAGTTTTGACCTTACTTATTATGTTAACTAGTGTAGTAGTTGTTGGGCCACTTGTATATGTGGCTCGGTAGTGATCTCTACACTGTGCAAAGTGTCAATCTTGTCAATATGAAGATCCGATTATGGCATTCACGCATCATATATACATACTGGTCACTTGCGAGCAACTTCAAAATGGGTCCTTATACCTTCTTCAATTCTTGCACACAGAAGCTTGGTGAATTGTACAGGCCCCCCAAAATTCCTATGTGCTATCAAAACATATATTTTTCTCTTCAAATGAGTTAACAGAAATACCTGATGCACTTTCATATATACAGTAAAAAACCCAGAAGAGATGCACTGCAGATACGATGAATTTGTACAGTATGGCTCGTTTGATGGCTGTGTGCATCTTAGCTATTCTGAAGCAAGTGTCACTCTTTATGTTTTGTATCCGCTCCATGCTACATTTCGAGTTAATAAAATCATCCTTTGTCGGAAAAATAGCACTAACAGAAGAGCCGGTATAGGACAAAGAGCTGGCTCACTTGCTCCAAACCTCCCTTGTGTTAATTAACGGTGTCTCGTGGCTCGTGTGATGCGTGCGACTATTAATTAAAACCAGCAAATAACCTACTACTACTACTAACACAGCTTTCATGGTGATTTCGGGCTACTATCATAGTATCATATTGCGTCCAGCCAAAGCACAGCGGCGCTGGTTTTCTAGGGGCGTTGAGTCAGATCTGTTTCTCCATTATACTGTATTGAAATTGAATTGAAGAGAAAGAGAAAGCAGGGCCATCTACCTAACGACAACGACAGATTCCTTCTTTTAATAAAGAGACTAATGATCCTTTAACTACAACTGGGCCGCGTTTGATGCGTCCTGCTCCTACCCAACAGCTTAGCTAGGCGAGGCGAGGAGGAGAGAATGAAACATATGAGCCATGGCTTGGCACTGGGAGTGGGCTTTCTCCTCCTCCTCATCGTCGCCGTCACCGCACAAAGTGAGAAGAACAAGACCACTGTGGTGAGCCATCTCCCTGGCTTCCATGGGCCTCTTCCCTTCTCCCTGGAGACAGGGTATGTGCAAGTGGACGATAGCAATGGCGTCCGCCTCTTCTACTACTTCGTTCAGTCGGAGAGGAGCCCCGCGGAGGACCCCGTCTTGCTCTGGCTCACCGGCGGCCCCGGGTGCTCCGCCTTCTCCGGCCTTGTCTACGAGATCGGTAACTATTTGCTTAACCATTCTCCATTTTCATCATCATGTTGTGACTAATATGCTTAACCATTTTACTTGTTGGTTGCTGCTGCTGCTGCTGCTGCAGGTCCTCTCAGCTTTCAGCCTGCAGATTCTTACACCGGTGGTCCGCCAGAGCTGGTGTACAGACCGGATTCTTGGACCAAGGCTAGTATATGTTCCTCTTCTGCCAGCCACCAATTCATCATGTAAGCATAATCGCATCTTCTAATCATGCTTCTGTCCACTCACCAAAAGGTTGCCAATGTAATCTTTCTGGATTCCCCCGTTGGAGCTGGCTTTTCATACTCTGCAACAGACCAAGGGTACAAGTCCTGCGACACCCAAGCCGTTGACCAAATTGTCATCTTCCTTACCAAGGTCCGTCCAGTCACATACAGTATTTATCATGTTCCGTCTTATCACTCATAATTAGGTTTGTTTCTTATAATACTACTATTCTACGCACCACTACTTCTGAAACTTCCCATCTTCACGGATTTCCCATTACTTTTACATGCTGTGCTACATGCACATAATATTTTGAAGAAAAAAAATTCTGGAACACGCACGAGTGTGCGTATCATCTATTAAAAAAAGGGAAAGGGGAGAAAAATCCCCTCCAGTTAGCAGTAATTACAATATTTTGAATTCATATTTTTAGCTAATTATTCTGAATTCTTATTATCATTATTTTCTCCATCTGCAGTGGTATGAGGATCATCCACAGTTCTTACTGAATCCACTTTTCATTGCCGGAGATTCGTATTCTGGCTTAATTGCGCCACCGCTAACCTTTCAAATTGCTAAGGGTACATAGAAATTTCCTTCTTGTTCCTTATTACAAATATTCCGCTCATCCTACAAAATTGAGAACTTTGGCATGAAATACTCCCTCTGTATCAAAATGTAAGGCGTTTTTGAGTCTCAATCTAAACCCAAAAAACGTCTTCCAGTTTGATACATAGGGAGTGCAACATATCTCTACTCAAATAATCCTTGACTTTAGTGTTGAACCCTCAGTGTTGTGCTTTAAATTACCTATCCCGTGCCTCTTTTCCAGGTATAGAAATGGGTTACAAGCCACTTCTTAATCTGAAGGTCAGACAACCTTTCTTTACTTTTGGAACAATTAACACATGATGTCTTTGTGTTGCTTTCTAAGTAGCGGCTAATGTTTCAACATGTGTATTGCTTCAGGGTTACATCATAGGCAACCCATTAACGGATCACAAGTTCGATTTGCCAGCCAGAGTCCCATATGCCCATAGGATGGGTCTCATATCTGACGAACAATATGAGGTGGTAGAGGGAATCACATCCTTTCTTTCTCATAGTATTGAGTTGCGTTATTTCACTTATTTGTGATGATTAAAATGTCTGTTTGCTCAACTTCAGATATACAGGGAAAGTTGCGGTGTGGACACCGGTATGAACCGAAACATACAATGCAAAAATTGCCATGATGCAATAGATAAGGTACGATAACTAGGAAATGTAGGGAAATGAAGGAAGCCCTTTTGTCTGAATTATTGATGATGCTTTTCCTACCAAGTGTAGTGTTTGAAGGGCATAAACATACATCACATCCTAGAACCCGAATGTTCTGCCGAATACAATGGAAATTCAGATAGCGGCAGGACGTTGCTTGACTTTGGTAGCGCGGAGCTTGGCTTGTCAGATATTTCTTCGGAGTGCAGAGTTAGTGACAAAGAAACCTACCTTAAATTCCTTAAGATTGTGCTCTTTGCTAATTTTAATGAACATATCTATATTTTCTGCATGCAGGAGAAAGGATATAGCATGTCTGGCATCTGGGCAAACAACATGGCAGTGAGAAAGGCTCTGGGTGTTCACAAGGGAACGGTTCCTGTGTGGCTGAGGTGCAACCATGGCACGCCATACACCACCGACATCAGGAGCAGCGTGGAGTATCACCGGAGCCTGACCAGCAAAGGCTACCGGAGCCTAATCTATAGCGGCGACCACGACATGACCGTGCCTTTCATCGGCACCCAGGCGTGGATCCGCTTTCTCGGCTTCGCCGTCGTCGATGAATGGAGGCCATGGTATGCCACCGGCCAAGTTGCTGGGTGAGTACGTTTGAGCCACTACCAGTGAAATCCAGTTGTTTTCCCCATCAGCTTGGGGAAACTTTAACATTCTTGATTTTTGACGCCGTTGATTGAGCTGCATTTTATGTGTGTGCAGGTTTACAACGTTGTACGCTAACAACCTCACTTTTGCGACAATCAAGGTACGTGAAGGGACTGCTAGTTTGATGTATTGACACTATTTGTTAATTTGCTACTCTATTTGTTTGTCATGCCAAGCAAGTGTTTCTTTGTTTAATCAGGGTGGTGGTCACACTGCTCCAGAGTACAGGCCCAAGGAATGCTTGGCCATGGTCGATAGGTGGCTCTCCGGCCGTCCTCTCTAACTCGACTTCTCGCGCGCATCACATGTGCTTTCTCTACGCACACAAGGATTTTCGATTCGGGAATACTATTCTATCGGCTGTAACCTCCTACTGTTAAGTTTGTCAATGTATAGCGTGACATGGTACATATAACATTTGCATGTTCATCATCGTCAAGGCAATACAAGTGTGATGATCCAGCCGATGCATCGATTGATGCATGCAACCTTCTATTATTGCATAGTTTTGAAAAATCCAACATCACAAAAGGGAGAATAAAAGGAACAAAAGCTATCACAAGGCTGAGAACAACAATGAGCGGCCATCTCCCATTGGTTGCACCTAGAGTTCATGGACACTCGGTCCTCCTCCCACCGAACATAGTACCACATGCTGACATGCAAAGCCAATTAAAGTTCGGGTTCCAACAACTGCACAAAAATAACACCACGGTAGTTCTGCTGAAAACAGCGTCAGTCCAGATTAGTTCTAATCAAATCATATCAAAATCATATAAAAATATTGTAAACATGGCATGAATACTTCATAAATTATAGATACGTTGGAGACGTATCATCACACAACCTTTCTTTACTCTTGGAACAATTAACACAGGTTGTCTTAGTGTTGCCTTCTAAGTAGCTGCTAATGTTTCAACATATATATTGCTTCAGGGTTACATCATAGGCAACCCATTAACGGATCACAAGTTCGATTTGCCAGCCAGAGTCCCATATGCCCATAGGATGGGCCTCATATCTGATGAACAATATGAGGTGGTACAGGGAATCACATCCTTTCCTTGAGTTATTTCACTCATTTGTGATGATTAAAATTTCTATTTTGCTCAACTTCAGACATACAGGGAAAGTTGTGGTGCGGGCACCAGTATGAACCGAAACATACAATGCAAGAATTATGACACCGTATGCAAATGTGACACGTCCGGCCAGTTATCAACTTAAAAAAAACTTATTTTCTGAATTTTTTCTGAATTTTTTAAATTCAAATGTGTTACTATTTTTTCAATAAAAGTTTGAATTTTTTTAAAAATGTCTGCATTCAAAATTCGGTTTGTTGCCTTGCAGGGACGCAACTTCCTTTTGTTATTTTATTTTTATCTCTTGATAGACAAGTTGATTTTTCTTGTCCGGTAAGTATACGACTTAGAAACCAAGTCGGATTGAGATTGTGATCACGACGCAGTACCGCCTCTGGTCCTAATATATATACTGCTACTGGTTGCGGCCAAAGACACATCGAAAACACCTAGTGTTTTACTTCATCTCAAAACTTGTGCTGCCATCGTAGTCTACTTCATCCCTAACGCTGGTGTGCATCGGCGTGCGGGAGAGCGGGTCTCTGAAACCGTTCGTCCTTTCGATCCTGCACAGGGAGAGGACGAATTAGGTTTTTGGGAAGCGCTCTGCGCGACTGCTCAAGTTCATCATCATGGGTCGTCTTCTGTTCAAGTCGAGCGGTGCTACTCATTGACGTCTTCATCGCCGTCAACAACAAATCGTCACCAACATCGTCATCATCACCGTTGCTTCTTCAGCAACTAACAAATAGTACGTCCTACGTGTTCTGTTCATGTCTCTCCCCGAAACTTGCTACTTAATGTGTGATGCTGATGTGCATGTTTAGTTGTTCATCTAGTTTGCCAGATTGTTGCATTCTAGTCTTTGTTTTAGTCATGAATTATTTACTGAAATTAATCATGAACTTGTCTAATATTCCAACATAGCTTTGTCAAACATGGTCGAAAGAGCATCAATGGCAAAGTTAAAATGGCAAAGAGGGGACAACGGGTCACCTTATAGCAACCCTCTTTTCTTTGAAAGAAGTGACCAACATCGTCGTTGATCAAAATGGCAGTCTGGCCCCCGCTTCGAACCCCTTTCGAATCTCATGAAGGAAAGCCCGGTTGAGCCGATCGTAGGAGCAAAACAGCGTGGAAAGAAAATCTCCTCTCTACAGTCGCTTCCACTCCGCATCCCTCTCTATCGCAATCTCAACGTCAACCTCCACCTCGCAGACACAGTTTCTTCCTGTCATCACACTCCTACACCACAAGATACAGAGCAGCTCCTCTGTAGAAAAACAGGAACAGAGCGCGGTCCTCCACAGCTCCGCTCCGCTCCCTCCGGCCGCACCACAACAAACCAATGGGCGCCGTCTCGGCGACGGCGGACGTCGTGGTGGCGCTCTTCTCGCTGATCATGGCGGTGGCGGCCCCGCTGTTCGACTCTCAGGTCGTGCTCCCGCGCGACCTCTACCCGGCGCCGCTCGTGGACATCCACCGGTGGTTCGCCGTCGCGTTCGGGCACTACCTCGTCGCCTACCCGCCGCCTTTCTTCCTCGGCCTCGTCTGGCTCGACCTGGCCTTGCTGTGGCCCGTCTGCGTCGCCAACCTCTACGGCATCCTCGCGCGCCGCCGCTGGTCGGCCACCACCTCGCTCATGGCGGGGGTCTACATGCTCACCTACTTGGTACGTACCCGTCTTGGTCCTGCGTTTGCCCTTTCTTCTTGCTTTGCTTCAAGATCCATACAGGCGAAGTGATAGCTTCTTTCTCCGTTGACCAAGCGACAAGCATTTCATACAAGAAAAATCTTGATTGCTGCGCTGCCTTGGTGGTGGAAGTTTGTGGAGGAGAGTTTTTTTAGTGAAATGATTGATAATGTGATTCGATAATTCCTTGAGCAAATTTCACCGCCAGTTGTTGGTTCTGCCGACACTCGACTTGAGCAAATGACTTTATCCTCTTGTCTTCTCGCGGAGAGTGAATTACAAAAAACATCGACATTGAAGGCTAGATTTACAGAAACCACAAGTCTATAATTTTGTAGGTTTCTCTGACCGCCGCCGCCGCCGCCACTCTAGGGCACCATGGCGACGCGGCGGCGGTGGCGGTCGGAGATGTGACAGGGTTCGACGGCGGCGAACGAGTGGGAGCAGAG
This sequence comes from Triticum aestivum, assembly GCF_018294505.1. NCBI lineage: Eukaryota > Viridiplantae > Streptophyta > Magnoliopsida > Poales > Poaceae > Triticum > Triticum aestivum. The sequence continues at coordinate 64,684,986 of NC_057800.1, read as the reverse complement.
GGCGCGAGAGAATGAGGGTTGGGGGTGGGCCTGTAACGATTCGTAGAAGAGGGTACCGGCTCGAGCAGGCCCGGGCACGGCGTCTGACGCCGTCTAACGGCTCAGACGGATGAACAGTGCCGCCACATCGACAAAAGCGGGCCTACCTGTCATAATCTCACTTAAAACGACCGAACTGAGCAACTCGTGTTTTCTACAAAAAAATTAGCCTGAAAGTTAGTGTTTTTGGGCACAAAATTGTAGACTTGTAGTTTCTGCAAACCTAGCCTTCAATGTCGATATTTTTTACAATTCACACTCTCGCGGAAGATCTTTCTCGATTCGTTTCTAATGGTGACCGCAATTGTTTCAGTCCGCCATACTCGGCGACATGTTGGGCTCAGGAAAAGCAACGCTGAGGCTGCTTCAGCTGTATGTTCCGTTCATCGTGGTTGCTGTAATTGCAGTTTTGCGTGGTCTCTGCTCATGGTCAGCGCCGTTAGCTGCTGCAACATCGGTTGCATCTTCAGCTCAGAAGAAGAAAGCCTAGATTAAATTTGTGTTTATCACATTTTAGAAAGAAAGTAATCAAGTTCCATTCGATGTAAATGTGCAAGTACTTGTTTAATGACTGGTGTATCTTTTCTTTCATTATTAAGCATTAGCACCGTAAAAGTCATCCCCCGTCGCGACGGCCACACGACGACGCTTGCAGCGACGTCCCGCCACCACCACCAACAGCGCGAAGGGATGCCATGGCCCGCATGACAATGTTTTTCTTAAACTCTCTGCCCCTTTCACAGGGGCGGGCCCCTCTCTCCCGCAATCTCCAATCAACAACTCACACGTTACATATTTACGTTAATTACGTAACTAGAATCATGTAGGTGTAGCATTACTCACCAACGACTCATGCATGCACAGCACAATAGCAAAGGATGTGTTTGGTACATGTGAAAAAAAATAGATGATGTGTTTTTTTTAATGAAAAAGATCGGAGTTATCAATTCACCGGAAGTACAAAGCATCTCAAACACACAAAAAAGTACATCAAGATTCCGAAACCACCGATGTGTTTGGTAGCATTATCAACCTAGTATATATGTTCTCCTAGACATACTAAGTGTAGACATGTTGAGTACATGCAACTGTTATTATTTAGTAGCGGTGTATGCTTTGAGACAAGCTGAGTTGAGACATTTGTTTGGTCGCTTGCATTGTGATTAGACATGCTTTAAACTAAGACTGTGTTGGTAGGATGTATCTTATCCAGATGTGGTTACCTTCTTTTAAGGTGGTGAGGATACTATGACAATTACAAATAGACAACATTTTTTTGTGAATCGTTATAAATAAAATTGGGTTCATATTTTATTATACTAGATGATACCACACGCATTGCTACGGGAATTGGTTGCAAAATATTTTAATTAGATTGTATTGTGTGGGATATAAATATTTAGATAAATAGCACATGAACCAAAATTAAAAATACATAACACTTATTATATTTGATTATGTACATTGGTAAATTTTTATTGAATATAAGTAGAGTAATAGAATGAAAAATATTTTCTCGTGCATGGTCGCATGTGGTGGTGGATCTTTTTCCCATGCATAGTTGTTGGGGAACGTTGCAGAAAACAAAAATTTTCCTACTCGTTTCACCAAGATCATCTAGGAGTTCATCTAGCAACGAGTGAATAGATGCATCTACATACCTTGTAGATCGCGAGCGGAAGCGTTCAAAGAACGGGGATGATGTAGTCGAACACGACGTGATTCGAATCACCGGAGATCCTAGCACCGAACGGACGGCACCTCCGCGTTCAACACACGTACGGAAACAGCCACGTCTCCTCCTTCTTGATCCAGCAAGGAGGGGAGGAGAGGTTGAGGGAGATGGCACCAGCAGCAGCACGACGGCGTGGTGTTGATGGAGCTGCAGTACTCCGGCAGAGCTTCGCTAAGCAATAAGGAGGTGGAGGAGGTGTAGAGGAGGGAGAAGGAGGCAACCAAAGGCCAAGGACTCAAGGTCTGAAGTCCCTCCTCTCCCCCACTATATATAGGGGTGCCAAGGGGGGGTGGCCGGCCCTAGGAGATCCAATCTCCTAGGGGGTGCGGCGGCCAAGGGGGGTTTCCCTCCCCCCCAAGGCACCTAGGAGGTGCCTTCCACTAGTAGGACTCCTCCCCCTTGGAAACCCTAGGCGCATGGGCCTAGTGGGGCTGGTGCCCTTGGCCCAAGCAGGCCAAGGCGCACCCCCTACAGCCCATGTGGCCCCCGGGGATGGGTGGCCCCACCCGGTGGCCCCCCGGGACCCCTCCGGTGGTCCCGGTACAATACCGATAACCCCGAAACTTGTCCCGATGCCCGAAACAGGACTTTCCATATATAAATCTTTACCTCCGGACCATTCCGGAACTCCTCGTGACGTCCGGGATCTCACCCGGGACTCCGAACAACATTCGGGTTACTGCATATACATATCCCTACAACCCTAGCGTAACTGAACCTTAAGTGTGTAGACCCTACGGGTTCGGGAGACATGTAGACATGACCGAGATCGCTCTCCGGTCAATAACCAACAGCGGGATCTGGATACCCATGTTGGCTCCCACACGCTCCACGATGATCTCATCGGATGAACCACGATGTCGAGGATTTAATCAACCCCGTATGCAATTCCCTTTGTCAATCGATATGTTACTTGCCCGAGATTCGATCGTCGGTATCCCAATACCTCGTTCAATCTTGTTACCGGCAAGTCACTTTACTCGTACCGTAATGCATGATCCCGTGACCAAACACTTGGTCACTTTGAGCTCATTATGATGATGCATTACTGAGTGGGCCCAGTGATATCTCTCCGTCATACGGAGTGACAAATCCCAGTCTCGATCCATATAAAACAATAGATACTTTCGGAGATACCTGTAGTGCACCTTTATAGTCACCCAGTTACGTTGTGACGTTTGATACACCCAAAGCACTCCTACGGCATCCAGGAGTTATACGATCTCATGGTCGAAGGAAGAGATACTTTGACATTGCAAAAACTCTAGCAAACGAACTATACGATCTTGTGCTATGTTTAGGATTGGGTCTTGTCCATCACATCATTATCCGTTATCAATGACATCCAATGTCCATAGCCAGGAAACCATGACTATCTATTGATCAACGAGCTAGTCAACTAGAGGCTTACTAGGGACATGTTGGTGTCTGTTATTCACACATGTATTACGATTTCCGGATAACACAATTATAGCAAGAATAAAGACAATTATCATGAACAAAGAAATATAATAATAATGCTTTTATTATTGCCTCCAGGGCATATTTCTAACAGTCTCCCACTTGCACTAGAGTCAATAATCTAGTTACATTGTGATGAATCGAACACCCATGGAATTCTGGTGTTGATCATGTTTTGCTCTTGGGAGAGGTTTAGTCAACAGATCTGCTATATTCAGGTCCGTATGTACTTTACAAATCTCTATGTCTCCATCTTGAACATTTTCACGGATGGAGTTGAAGCGACGCTTGATGTGCCTTGTCTTCTTGTGAAACCTGGGCTCCTTGGCAAGTGCAATAGCTCCAGTGTTGTCACAGAAGAGCTTGATCGGCCCCGACGCATTGGGTATGACTCCTAGGTCGGTGATGAACTCCTTCACCCATATTGCTTCATGTGCTGCCTCCGAGGCTGCCATGTACTCCGCTTCACATGTAGATCCCGCCACGTCGCTCTGCTTGCAACTGCACCAGCTTACTGCCCCACCATTCAAAATATACACGTATCCGGTTTGTGACTTAGAGTCATCCAGATCTGTGTCGAAGCTAGCGTCGACGTAACCTTTTACGACGAGCTCTTCGTCACCTCCATAAACGAGAAACATTTCCTTAGTCCTTTTCAGGTACTTCAGGATATTCTTGACCGCTGTCCAGTGTTCCTTGCCGGGATTACTTTGGTACCTTCCTACCAAACTTACGGCAAGGTTTACATCAGGTCTGGTACACAGCATGGCATACATAATAGAACCTATGGCTGAGGCATAGGGGATGACACTCATCTCTTCTATCTCTGCTGCCGTGGTCGGACATTGAGTTGAGCTCAATTTCACACCTTGCAAAACAGGCAAGAATCCTTTCTTGGACTGATCCATTTTGAACTTCTTCAAAATCTTATCAAGATATGTGCTTTGTGAAAGACCTATGAGGCGTCTTGATCTATCCCTATAGATCTTGATGCCTAATATATAAGCAGCTTCTCCAAGGTCCTTCATTGAAAAACTCTTATTCAAGTAGGCCTTAATGCTGTCCAAAAGTTCTATATCATTTCCCATCAAAAGTATGTCATCTACATATAGTATGAGAAATGCTATAGAGCTCCCACTCACTTTCTTGTAAACACAGGCTTCTCCATAAGTCTGTGTAAACCCAAACGCTTTGATCATCTCATCAAAACGAATGTTCCAACTCCGAGATGCTTGCACCAGCCCATAAATCGAGCGTTGGAGCTTGCACACCTTGTCAGCATTTTTAGGATCGACAAAACCTTCCGGCTGCATCATATACAATTCTTCCTTAAGGAAACCATTAAGGAATGCCGTTTTGACGTCCATTTGCCAAATTTCATAATCATAAAATGAGGCAATTGCTAACATGATTCGAACGGACTTCAGCTTCGCTACCGGTGAGAAAGTCTCATCATAGTCAATCCCTTGAACTTGTCGATAACCCTTAGCGACAAGCCGAGCTTTATAGATGGTCACATTACCATCCGCGTCTGTCTTCTTCTTAAAGATCCATTTATTTTCTATGGCTCGCCGTTCTACGGGCAAGTCAGTCAAAGTCCATACTTCGTTTTCATACATGGATCCTATCTCGGATTTCATGGCTTCTAGCCATTTGTCGGAATCCGGACCCGCCATCGCTTCTTCATAGTTCGAAGGTTCACCATTGTCTAACAACATGATTTCCAAGACAGGGTTGCCGTACCACTCTGGTGCGGAACGTGTCCTCGTGGACCTTCGAATTTCAGTAGGAGCTTGATCAGAAGTATCTTGATCATTATCATTAACTTCCTCTTTAGTCGGTGCAGGTGTTGGGTAACGTTGCAGAAAACAAAAAATTTCCTACTCGTTTCACCAAGATCATCTAGGAGTTCATCTAGCAATGAGTCATTGGATGCATCTACGTACCTTGTAGATCGCGAGCGGAAGCGTTCAAAGAACGGGGATGATGTAGTCGAACACGACGTGATTCGAATCACCGGAGATCCTAGCACCGAACGGACGGCACCTCCGCGTTCAACACACGTACGGAACAGCCACGTCTCCTCCTTCTTGATCCAGCAAGGGAGGGAGGAGAGGTTGAGGGAGATGGCACCAGCAGCAGCACGACGGCGTGGTGTTGATGGAGCTGCAGTACTCCGGCAGAGCTTCGCTAAGCAATAAGGAGATGGATGAGGTGTTGGGGAGGGAGAAGGAGGCAACCAAAGGCCAAGGACTCAAGGTATGAAGTCCCTCCTCTCCCCCACTATATATAGGGGTGCCAAGGGGGGGTGGCCGGCCCTAGGAGATCCAATCTCCTAGGGGGTGCGGCGGCCAAGGGGGGTTTCCCTCCCCCCCAAGGCACCTAGGAGGTGCCTTACCCTCCTAGGACTCTTGCCCCCTTGAACCCTAGGCGCATGGGCCTATGTGGGGCTGGTGCCCTTGGCCCAAGCAGGCCAAGGCGCACCCCCTACAGCCCATGTGGCCCCCGGGGATGGGTGGCCCCACCCGGTGGGCCCCCGGGACCCCTCCGGTGGTCCCGATACAATACCGATAACCCCGAAACTTGTCCCGATGCCCGAAACAGGACTTTCCATATATAAATCTTTACCTCCGGACCATTCCGGAACTCCTCGTGACGTCCGGGATCTCATCCGGGACTCCGAACAACATTTGGGTTACTGCATATACATATCCCTACAACCCTAGCGTAACTGAACCTTAAGTGTGTAGACCCTACGGGTTCGGGAGACATGTAGACATGACCGAGATCGCTCTCCGGTCAATAACCAACAGCGGGATCTGGATACCCATGTTGGCTCCCACATGCTCCACGATGATCTCATCGGATGAACCACGATGTCGAGGATTTAATCAACCCCGTATGCAATTCCCTTTGTCAATCGATATGTTACTTGCCCGAGATTCGATCGTCGGTATCCCAATACCTCGTTCAATCTTGTTACCGGCAAGTCACTTTATCGTACCGTAATGCATGATCCCGTGACCAAACACTTGGTCACTTTGAGCTCATTATGATGATGCATTACTGAGTGGGCCCAGTGATATCTCTCCGTCATACGGAGTGACAAATCCCAGTCTCGATCCATATAAAACAATAGATACTTTCGGAGATACCTGTAGTGCACCTTTATAGTCACCCAGTTACGTTGTGACGTTTGATACACCCAAAGCACTCCTACGGCATCCAGGAGTTATACGATCTCATGGTCGAAGGAAGAGATACTTTGACATTGCAAAAACTCTAGCAAACGAACTATACGATCTTGTGCTATGTTTAGGATTGGGTCTTGTCCATCACATCATTATCCTAATGATGTGATCCCGTTATCAATGACATCCAATGTCCATAGCCAGGAAACCATGACTATCTATTGATCAACGAGCTAGTCAACTAGAGGCTTACTAGGGACATGTTGGTGTCTGTTATTCACACATGTATTACGATTTCCGGATAACACAATTATAGCATGAATAAAGACAATTATCATGAACAAAGAAATATAATAATAATGCTTTTATTATTGCCTCTAGGGCATATTTCCAACAATAGTTGCATGTTAAGGTGGGCCTTATCCCATCTATAATTGTAAGATGATGTGACATTCTTGCATGTTGAGATAAATAAGTTAGTGGAGATTACTCTCTTAGGTATATAGGATACGTAAATATATATAAGGACATTTCAACATGGGTTTTTTGGGCTAAACTCAATATAGTTGAGGATGCCCTATGCAAACTATCAAACAATGAAAAGTGGATCAAATAGGAAACATGCAGGCAACCGAACACACCCTAAATTGTGTAAGGCTACAAACATGTTGAGTTTGAGTGAGTTGAACTAGGCTCAGCTTAACGTATACTAAAATTTGAGCAAGCTCAAATGAAGTGAATCTCAAGGTCGAGTTGTAGAAAATCACTTATGCTTTGCTTATAACGATCTTGAGCTAGTTCCGAGCTAAATAAAAAGATTCTTTTAATAATATAAGTCAAATTTTTAAACAAGATAGGCCACAACACGAGAAAAGAAACCACTATAAATATCATCCAATCAAAACAATTATAATATAAACTATTTCAACGTAGTTTGACTTATTCTCCCCCAATTGGAGACAAGTATTTAATACACTAATACTTAATAGCAAGAATTTGTGGATGATTTAGCAAAAGAAGAAAATCACTTAAACTTTTGTCAAATATAACATGATATTGAACACACGGCTGACCACGTAGCATGCCCTAAATTTTCTTCATGCTTAAGTAAGCATCCATGCTCACTAGTAGATAAAAGAGAGAAAATCACACAATGATCATATTTTCTGTTAATATGTATCATGATTATTTAATATAATTACATTTATATCAAGCTTCAAGTTAAAATCGAGCGTGCCAGTGTTAACTAAAGATCAGCTCGTTTCTGGATCAAGGTACATAAAATGCTCATATTCAACTCTTTTTTCGACCTGATCTCAAGTCGAACCCAAATTCGATCTCAAACGACAAATTAGCCTCGCTTTTTGCAGCCTTATATGCGCGTGAGGGTCACACATGATCACCTTTATTCTACCTTCCTAGGCATCACTAAGTTTTTTTTCCCTCCTTTCCCTGAATTCGGCACATGTAAAACGGAGAAGTACAATAACCCAGAGAAACGAGTTAATTCCGGATGTGGTTCGAAGACCAAACGGGAGCGCAACACGGAGAAGAAGCGCTTTAAGATTCGCGCCAGCACGATAAGCGCCCGCCCACCCGCCCAAAAATCCCCTGTTCTGTTCCAACGCCGGAGGCCCAGCTCGTCTCCGAGGCGAATTCGCGCAGCGGACGCCGCGATTCCGATCACCGCCGACGCCGCCGCGCTCGCCGGAGAGCCATGTCTCGGTCCATGAGCCTCAACATGAGGTCGGCCTCGCGCCGCG